>NW_007247010.1:0-42729 GCF_000164805.1 Carlito syrichta | reverse complement strand
TCTTGAACTCGTGGGCTCAGGCAATCCACTTGCTTCAGTCTCCCAAAGTGCTGGGATTACAGACTGAGCCACCGAGCCAGGCCTGTTTCAACATCTTTATATTTTTGTTTGAAACATAATCTTCTCACGAAGCTGCCTTCCTTGACTACTATGTCTGCAATTATTACCTTACCATGTCATCCATTTTCCTTTTTCTCCTTTATATTTTTAATGCTTAGAACTTATTGGCGTTTACTACATTATACATTTTATTTATTTATTTTGTTTATATCTATCTCCTACTCTAGGCTCTAAGCTCAACAAGGGTAGAGAGTCTTGTCTGTTTTGCTTATTAATGCTTCTCTAGTACCTAGAAGAATGAACTCATATTTAAAAAACTGAAAGCAACATTAGTAATAGGATTAACAATAATAATAAAATGGTAATACAGAATTAAGAACTTATTAGGTGTCAGGCTCTGTACATATTATCCATAAAACAATCCTTGTATTTTTTTCTATTATTTCTACTTTGTTCCTTGCCATATAAAGCAAGGCTTAAAGAGGTTAAATAATTTCCCCAAGAAAACATTCCTAATACATGTACTAAAAATATGCTGTAGGCTTTTTTACTACTGAAAATAAGTCCTAGGCTGAGTTTACCCAACTGTAAAAACCTAAATACAAAAAAGTTTTTTTGGGATGTGAAAAAAGAACTCCTTAGAAAGCTACTTGT
Organism: Carlito syrichta; assembly: GCF_000164805.1. Lineage (NCBI taxonomy): Eukaryota > Metazoa > Chordata > Mammalia > Primates > Tarsiidae > Carlito > Carlito syrichta. The sequence goes on along the minus strand of NW_007247010.1, from coordinate 42,015 downwards.
AAAATCTTGTTCCCAAGCAGCTAGTATTTTGTTTTCTTGTATTTGTTAGTAACTTTTAAAATACTTTTCCATCAACTTGTGTACTTTCTTCTTTACCCCTCCTTTGCCTCCAAGAAGAGAAAATTTTCTGACTAATGTTATGACTTTACTAAAGAGTAAAAATTCCATCTTGAAAGTACGTTCTCAGTTCTCATGTAAAGGACAAGAACAGAATGAATAGCCACAGTTCCCACAGTGTGAGGTAAAGCAATCATTAAGGGAGGAGAGAAAAAGTAAAGAATGATTTATTCATAATTACCTAAGATTTTCCAGCATGAGAGAGGAAAGAGGAAGTCTATTTTCAGTGACAATGATTACTCTAAAAATATTAACATGCAAGGGGAAAATTTTCATTCTGAGAGTTATTACTGTGCTGAGTTCTCTTTCCCTCACAGAGTGACTTAAAATTCCCAGAGTAGAGAGGTAATCTAGACAGATGCACTCGCCTTGTGTCTTGAAATTGGCAACATCCAGGAATCATGGGAGTTTAACTGAGGACACACTGGGAAGGATTTCTCAGCACCAGAACAATCTCTAAGAAGTATCAAGTGGCAGAGTGGATACTTACATCCTCAGGTGTCTGGAGTGAGGACAGGATTATAGCTTCAAGGGCTTTTTAGATTTGTTATGCTGAATGCAGAAACAAGATTCAGTGAAACTAATGGTGAATACCTGCTCAAAGAATTATGGAAGAAAAAATAATGCCCAATTCTTCCTTTTTTCTATGTAACCTCCAGTTTCTTTCCTACAGTGTTCCTAAAATTTTAACTGGCTTATAGTACAGGCAAGGGTGTGTTTGTGTATACATATATATACATATATGAATTCTTCTAGCCTTCATCTTAAACATTTTGGAAAAAGCTCATTAGTTCCCTTCTTCTGTGTATGCATATAAGAAAAAATAGTCCGGTTAACCCTTAGTCTGGGATACAGCAGATCATGGCATTCAGAGCAAATTCATCTTTATTAAGATAAATTATAAGAATACGATAGGGAGGCTGAGGTGAGTGGATTGCCTGAGCCTGTGGGTTCGAGACCCGCCTGGGCAGCGAGACCTCATCTCTACAATAAATCAAAAAATCAGCCAGGTGTGGTAGCGCGCGCCTGTAATTCTGGCTACTCGGAAGGCTGAGGCAGAATGATCGCCGGAGCCCAGCAGGTCGAGGCTGCGGTGGCCGGGAGCGGCCACTGCACTCCAGTCTGGGCGACAGAGTGAATTCCAACTCAAAAAAAAAGAATACGATAAAGAAATTTTTTGGTGTCTCCCTCTCTGCTACTGCCTCTGTTTTTGTTTTCAGAAAAATCATATGAAAAATCACATAGGCTCTCTTGAGATCTGCTTTTCCATAATTTAGCAGAAGAAAACTAGTTCTTTGGTACCATATTGTCATGAAATATGGCTGCCTATGCTTGATAGGTGCTCACTTGTCAAACTAGCAAATAATCACAAATACCATTTATTTGGTCCTTAACAAGTTTGAAACAAAGGGGCCATAAATAAGGTAAAAATGAGGAGAAATACTGTAACAAGTGGTTAAAGAGATCACAACATTTCTCTGTTCTTTTATTCGAATGAGTCTTCCCTCTTTAAAAATAAATTCATAGTCATTGAGAATCTGGTAAAAATCTCTCTTTTCTCCAGAAAAACAACACAAAACCAAACAAAAAAAACAAACAAAAAAATCCCCAGATATACATAAGTCAGCATACAACTTTAGGGCATTCATAGATATTACAATCTCATACATGTGTACTAAGCATAAGTAATAGAAGTATTTGAGAGAATACAGAGAAACTCAAGAGTTGGAATTTGGAAAAGAGATTAACTGTTACATTGGGAATAAATGTATACTTGCAAAGGAAGTACCCATTGTCATTGTCCCCATAGTCTTACCAGCAGCTCTATCCCTCACTGCTCCTCCTGGATCATGTCCTGTTGGCTGTTGCTGAGCCCATCTCCTGCTTCCAAGCGTGACAACACAATAGGAGCAAAGGCAAGTAAAGGACCTTGAGAGGGTGTGCTGCTGAATGTCTGCCAGCCTGGAAAAGACAGAGTTTGAATATTTTTAAGCTAGCAAAATACAATAGGGCATATACATCTGGTGGGGGGGGGGATTGAGGGTGGGGTGGCAGAGGGAGATGTTGTGTGAATTATCACAGATATAGAAAACAAAATACCACATGTTTTCACTTATAAGTGGGAGCTAAACACTGAATACATAAGGACATAAGGAAGGAAACCACAGACATTGGGGACATAAAGCAGGAAGTGGGGGTGGGAGTAAAGGGTTGAGAAACTACTCATGGGGTACTATGCTCATCACCTGGGCTCATTGTAAGCCGAAACCTCACTATCATACAAAAATACTTATGTAACAAACTTGCACATGTATCCCTTGAGTTTAAAAAAAAAAAAGCTACTATGCAGAGTTAAAAAGGTTTCAAATACCCATGGCTGAATATTTCCATTACACTGTTGACTGTTAACTCTTAACACTTTTAACTCTTTCTCTAAGCAATGACACTCTTAAATACACCATAACAATATTCTCTAAAATTTGTAGAGCACTTTACAATGCCCCAAACATCTTTGGTTCCTACATCTTGACTGCAGTAATCAATTAGGTTTGAAAACCACTGGTTTATATTACTTTATCAGCTGAATCCAATTGTTCTTAGCTTGGTTTGCAAGAGTACCATCTAGGTGCAAAGCAGATGATTCATGACTTGGGCTAAGCGGAAGCCTTATTCCCCAGGTGCTAAAGGAAAGTCAGGGCTGGGAATCATTAGCTTAAGCCCCTATACTTGTTGAGATAGAGCACTAATTTAACTCACCCATAGCAAATATTTATTCAGTATATATCATGTCAAGGCAATGTGCTTAGTGCTACAAAAAAGGTAAAGCATTATACCATGTGATCCTTGTACGCAAGAGCTTTAATTTAGCTGGAGAGATTGGACACATGCTTTAAAAAAGATCACAAAATACAATGCATGCTTTACAAACATAGCCTAAATATGACTTCATTTGTCTTATGATGTAATGAAAATGTAAAATGAAAATGTAGTGAAAATCTTGTGAGCTACAAAAAAACAGAGATGGCTATGTGCTGAAATAAGGGAGAAAGTTTAATGCATGAGAGAAGTCCACTGAGTTCTAAGGGCAAGGTAAAATTCAGAGAAAGGGAGGGATGGGAAACAAGCATTGCTTTTAGGTAAAGATACAGCTGCGGGAATGTGGGCCCAAAACTGGGGGGAGGGGATTACAAAGCTCGCTCTGACCGAAGGGTTTCTAGAAAATTATAACAAGAATTTGGAGAGGAGACTTGAAACAGAATCTAGAGAGTTTTGATAAAATGGCTAAAACAGTTGGGCCATTTCCCAGAATACATGGGAATCATATTGGAACATCCTGCAATAGTATCCAGAATAATACTGGAAGCTGTTGAAGCTCACATTCTAGGAGATCTTAGGAAACTTACTGAGTTCTTAGTAAATGCCAGTCACTATGCTAAAAGTAGTACACGTATTACCTCATTTAACACTCAACAAAATCTGGTGAGGTAGTTATTATTATCCATGTTTTACAGAGTAAGAAGGGAGATCTCTTCATTTTTTTCCTCAAAGTCACACAGCTAGAAATAGTAAGCTGAGACCAGGTCATGCCCTTGTTTTTTAGAAACATGCATAATAAGAGTCATGTGTTAAGATTTAAGGGGTTTTTAAGATACAATTTACAGGTGATAAAATTCACCCTTGTAAAGTGTACAATTCAGTGGGTTTTAGTAATCTTCAAAATGTTATGTCACTATCATCTATCTTGACTATCTAATTCTACAGCATTTGCATACCTTCCTAAATAAACTCAGTGCTCATTAGGAGATAGTTCTCATGCATTTCTCCCCAGGGCCTCAGTGACCACTAGTCAATTTTCTGTCTTTGTTGATTAACCTATTCTATACATTTCATATAAATGACATCATAAACAATTAGGCCTTTTGTGTCTGATTTCTTTCACATAGCATAATGTTTTTAAGGTTCATCCATGTTGTGGCAAGTATCAGTACACCATTTCTTTTTATGGCTAAGGAATATTCTACTGTATAGATTTACCATATTTTATTTCAGTTTTAATGATGAACTTTTGTGTTACTTCCACTTTTTGATTATTATAAATAATGCTTCTTTGAATATTCATTTACAAACTTTTTATTGTGATAAAATATATGCAACATAAATTTGCCATTCAAACCAAATTTAAATATACGGGTATTCAGTGTTAACTACATTAACATTGCTATGCAACAATCACCACCATCTATCTCCAGAACATTTTCATCTTCCTAAACAGAAATGGTGTACTTATTTAAAGTAACTCCCCATTCTCCCAAGATCATAACCCCTGGCAATCATCATTCTACATTATGTCTCTACGAATTTGACTATTGTAAGTACCTCAGATAAGTGGAATCATATGATATGTGTACTTCTGAATTTATTTCACATTGTGTAATGTATTCAAGATTTGTCCATGTTGTTGCATGAATTTCCTTCCTCTTTAAGGTTGAATAACAGTCCCTTGAATGTCTATACCTTATTTTGTTTATCTGTTTATCCATTTATAGACATTTGAATTGTTTCCACCTTTTGGTTATTTAAGCCATAATGAACATGGATGTATAATGTTTGTAAGTTTTTGCGTGGACATATGTCTTAATTCTCTTGAGAGTGGAATTGCTGGGTCATACAGTAAATCCATGCTTAATCTTTTGAGGAACTGCCAAGCTGTTTTTTGCAAAGTGGTTACTCCATTTTGCATTTCCATTAGCAATTCATCAGGGCTCCAATGTTTCCACATGTTTCATAATACTTATTATTTCTTTTTTTAAAATTATATCCATCCCAGTCAGTGTAAAGTGGTAGAAGGTTTAGGTGTTTTAAATAATCGCATGCAAGATATTGGATATTGCAATCAGGTATAAGTGATGAGTCTGAACAAGAGGGTGGCAGAGAAAACCATAAAATAGTCAGACAAGTAAATATTCCTGGTAAGGAAATAAATATCATTTAATAATATTCTAGATGTAGGTAGAAAAAAGAAAGATTCAATTATAGTAATAAAGCTTTGAGTCTGCTTACTTGGAATAATGATGGTTTAATCAGAGAAATAGATAACTCCAGATAGGAATTAGAAATGACAAAATAAATTTTTGACATGATACATTTGAGAGCATCTATGTATTACAAATAAATAATCACCAGGCATGTGAGGTACAGGTCAGGATTGGAGACAATGAACTATCTCACTTTTTCTTTTTCAAGAAAGGATTAGAGAGGTATTGGTAAGATTAGAAAAGTGTCATTACTTGCATATGGTTAGATTCCCAAGGGTGAGTTTAGCAACTTATGAACCAAACATTGAAGAAGGCAAAAGACTTTTTGCTTTCCTATTTAAAATAGTGAAACAATATGTAAATAGTAAAAATAGTATATTCATTAAGCTCAAGAGTTTTGTCAGAATATCAGCTATAAATCCCTTGAATTGATACCACATTTGTATCTATACTGCAGGATGGTGGTGCCCTTGGTTCTCAGAATGGCAAGAGCAAGCTTAGTGGGACTGCTTTCTAAGGACTGGCATAATAAGATCAAGAGTCCTAGAGGACCTGAGTGTCACTACCAGAAGTTATCTGATTGCCTGGAAATCAAGTTGGCAAACTACTAAGGAGAAACATGGAATTCAGTTTTCTATGTCCGAAATAGCCCCTTAGTAAAAAAAGACCTTCCCTGAAAATAGAATAATCTCTTGTGAGAACATAACTCCTCATTGATCAATAATTCTAGCTTTGTTCAGCTTTGGAAGGTCTCCAATATGATAATATTCAAGAATAAATACAGTGATGACTCACATGCTTGGATACCTTTTCGAAAGAGAAGCTTAATGATGCTATTTGGGATCCTGACATAAATATCCTCAAAGAAAATGCAAAACATTATCAGTCAGCTTATCCATTGAGCTTTCCCTTTGACACGGTATACTGAGAGTTTTAACAAAACTACTTAGAAGACAAAACATAACAAACATATGAAGGATAACTGCTAAAGTCAGGGATTAAGATAAGAGTCATGGAGGTGGGTTAAAAGAGAAATCTAAGAATAAATGTCTATGAGCATATTTAAATGTTCTCAGTACTACACACATATCTATATCTTTAATTGAATAACATATATTTCATTGTCAACATTGTAATATTTTTTGAGGATAATACAATTCCTAGACAAATTTTACTTTGTTTCCAACTGAAGCCTATTCTGATATATTGTAGCTTTGTCAATATATGCCAATCATTGTGTTTTAAAAAGGTAATACCTACTTTCTTCAATATTTATCAGAAAGCAGATAATTTAAAAATGTTAATAAAAAGTTAACATTTATTGTATATGTTTGGAGTCATTTACTCTTCGAAATATCAGTTTTGTGCCTTAGCACACTCTTTGTAGGTGGCAAGGTCTCTAGAATCTGTGCTCTTAGTCAACATGCTTCATGATTTCACAGACTTGTAGAAGATTCAGTGAAGAAAACATTTCATTTGGTGAAAGGTAAATAATTCTAAACTTCAAGCTCTAGAGGCAGAGCTTCTTTAAAAAATACTTATCTTTAGAAACAACTCTACCTGTAAACATGTATATATCAATACAGGCTATGTGCCTTGTATAGAAATCTTTCTTTGGGACTTTAAATGCATTCTCCTTTCAATAGATGGACCTATCATTGATCAAATGTCATCAAACATATCTGTTACAAACAGAGGACTTTGTTTACCACAGTCAATCTAGTCCTTCCCTTCCCTTATGTGATACTAGTACACCTTCACTGCATGTTTCTTTAACACTTCCCAGCAATAGATGTTTCCTTCCTGCTGAAATGCTACCTTGGCTGCTTCCTTGCTTGATGTGATTCTCCTCCAGGTTTAAATGAAGGTCAGGCTTGAGTTCACTGAACAGCAGTTTACTGACCTCAGCAAGATATGCCCACAAATGTTTCTCCTCCTCTTGTGCACATAACACACACACACACACACACACACACACACACACACACACACACACACAGACACACACACACACACACCCCTACACCTCTGCAGTAAAATGATCCAAAGGGAAGTGCTATTTCAGAATGTGAGTTACTTGGCAGCAATGGCTATTCACCAATTAATGGTTTTAAAAATCACAACATAGCAGTCAAAGCTCTTTAAGAAAAATAAAAACCTCATGTATATTTACTTCCTGTTCCAACTGACAAAGTGGTGACTCCCAAGGAAGAACTCAGTAAGCATTTGCAGAACAAATTCCAGTAAAATAAAAATAAATGTACTCCACACAAGGTTGTTTCCAATCAACAGTCTAATCTACAGAACTGAAATTGCTGAACAAAGCTGAAATATCAACAGTATATTTCAGTTTGTAACTGTTTAGTATAGTATTTCAACTGCACAAAGAGATTATTTAAGAACCAAACATAGCAATGTAAGAGGTGCAGGTATAAATTCATATAGCATTATGTGTAGATTATCAGATCAACTTATATAATTTCCAGAAACAAAAAAGTTATGGAAAATTCACATTATAAGATAATACAATATTAAAATCAAGCAGAAAAAGCATAAAAAATTCTACAACTGAAATACAAACATTTCCATGATACTCTGACACTTGCTAATACTTGACCTCTTTGGTCAGAGACTGGGCCAATAAAAGGTATTCTCAAAATCTTAACTCTGAAAAGTCAGTTAAGAGTATGGTTTATTTTTTGTTCACTAAGATAGAAAATACAATTCTCTATAACAGAATTTTCATTTATAACATCCAGGCATTTTGGGGATCCCCTCCAGAAATTCTATGTAGTGTAGGAGAAGGAAAGGGTTAAAGGAGAGGAAAACAGTAAAGAAAGGTAGCCTGCATGGATTTTAATGATTCAGTCATTTCCTTTTTCTTCACACAAAGAACTGCGGGTATTGATGACTGTATCTGTATGGTTGCTGCAGGGCAACAATTCTACTGGGAGCTAGGTTTTGAACTGAATCTTAGAACTTCTCTCCTATAACTCCCAGAAACCTATAAGCACATGAACAAAGTAGGCGTGTAGAAAAAATACCAAAGTATAAATCAATCTCAGGTTCTAATTCTGACTCTAATCTCCCATAACTTCATGATTTTGAGCTGAGCACTTAAGGAAGCTGAGGACTAGAGAAATCTATAAAACGTTAAATTGTAATATCTCTGTTCCAACCCAGCTTTAAGGCTTTATGAGTCCATTACTTAGATTCTGTCTAATTTGATACAGATAGAACAAATACATATATAAGAAAAAGAGTTATTGCAAAAATAAATAAATATAAAAACACAAGCAAAATTACATTGATGGAGTAATAAGAATATATAATATATAGTAATTGTTATAAATACACATATATTAAACTTTATAAAGAATATGTCTTAAATTGTAACATGTAACTGTAATTGATAATCACAATGCTCATGATTGAATCCAAAGACATTTTTGCAACATATATTCTATTTCTTGAGATTTATTAATTTGATATACAAAATTATATAATGGATTCTTGAGAGTAATTAGTGCACTACTGTGAATTGCTAATTGCATAAATTTACAACCATTGATTGAGAATCAATAATCTGTTATTGTAGACTATAAGTACTTTTTCAAAACTGCTTCAAATCTATAACATTAACCTAGATATTTTAAAGAGATTCTTTAAAAAATAGATATATTAAATCTACTTTACAATTTGTTTGAGATAGACAGGAAATTTTTTAAACATTAAATGAATTACATTATAAATTATTCATGGCCCAAAGAAAATCTTCATGCAAGGATGCTATAAGTCATATGACTTATATGAGCTAAAGTTTAAAGATATTACATTAATATCATCAGTCGGCTCAAAGGATCAATTATAAAAATTATAAGAGCTTGATGAAATGGCAAACTATAAAATAACATTTTATACTATGCTATAAAACTGCTGACATTTGATCTGTCACTATTTTAGAAAGATACTATTTCAGTGACAATATTGCCTACATTTTTCTTTCCAAAAATTTAAACAAAAAAATTTGATCAAATCTTATTTTCAATAAAAAGGCAAAGGAAGCCGGGCTTGGTGGCTCAGCCTGTAATCCCGCGCCTGGGAGGCTGAGGTGAGTGGATTGCCTGAACCCACGGGTTCGAGACCCGCCTGGGCAGCGAGACCTCATCTCTACAATAAATCAAAAAATCAGCCGGGCGTGGTAGTGCATGCCTGTAATTCCGGTTACTTGGAAGGCTGAAGCGGAAGGATCGCCGGAGCCCAGCAGATCGAGGCTGTGGTGGCCGGAAGTGACCACTGCACTCCAGTCTGGGCAACAGAGTGAGACTCCAACTCAAAAAAAAAAAAAAAGACAAAGGAAAGGCAATTTATAGAATATTTCAAAACACATGAAAACCCTGGAGTTTGTTTACCTGGATTGTTAAAAACAAATTATACATTTTGCTAAATTAGAAGTGTCATTAACATGGCATAAAATATGTTTTATCACAAGGTATTCTTAAAAGCAGCTTAGTAAGCATCAAATTAAGACAACTAGATGTCTCTCTTTCCAAACACAAGTGATAATCAAACTATTTAACAGCTGGCAAGGCGTGGCATGGGACATAGTGCTATAGGAGGACCCTAGAGGCACCTATAGACCATGTGTTATTTTACTTGCAGGATTGTGGGGAGGCTCAGGAAGTTATGAGGAGGATGCCATGGTGGCTTAGGGCAGCAGGAGGATTACCAGTTAGCTTGGAAATCTTTCAGTGACCATCAGTACAGCCACTCTCATGTGCACCTGCTGTGTATCAGCTCTGATTATCTGGAAGATTCTTAAATAAGGGATAAAAAAATTAAGTAATTAAATACAAGTATTTACAAATCCACCACTTGGTATTGGAAAACATAACAATTAACTTTGGCTGTAGCTAGAGAGCAATGCAATAAGGAAAATTTGGTAAAATAAATTAAAGACCAAACAGTTTAAAAATGATATATTAAAATCTTTATTTATTTGTTTGTTTGTTTACTTATTTGAGTTGGGAGTCTCATTCTGTTATCCAGGCTGCAGTGCAGTGGCATGGTCATGGCTCACTGCAGCCTTGACCTTTTAGGCTAGGAGATCTTTCTACCTCAGTCTCCTGAGTAGCTGAAACTAAAGGTTCATGCTACCATGTCCAGCTAATTTATTTTTATTTTTTTGTAAAGATGAAGTCTTGCTATGTTGCCTAGACTGGTCATGAACTCTTGGGCTCAAGAAATCCTCTTGCCTTAGCCTCCCAAAGTGCTAGGATTATAGGCATGAGCATTGTGCCCAGCCTATATACAATATTTTCTCATATTAAAATTATTTAAGAATTCAAATATGAGGTTAAACCCTTGAGTAATAGACAAAATAACAAAATTTAAACATATTTCTCCCCAAGTAAAGAAGACAAATAGTATAAACAACTATAATTTCAATTACACTTAAGGTTGTAGAGTCATATAAATGAATGACTCTACAAATGAATATTTATATAATAAACTTGTGACACAATATTTTTCATAAAAGTTATTATCATGTTAAACTAGATTTTCATATCTTAAATTTCCTGGAAAAGGGGTACTCCTTCTACTTATAAGTTGATCGCTTATGAATAAGCATATTGTAATGTTCAAGAAATAGCAGCATAAATTTTAAATATGGGTGCAATGTTAAAAGTGTAGGAAATGGTCTAAACAAAACTATATATTTAAAAAATGTTTTATATCATTTTTTATTTGCTAGGTTTTCTAGGTGAGATAGCTGAATCTAAAGAAAGCAGGAATTTGTTGTTGTTGATTGTCCTGTGTTGAAAGGGATTAAAATCACCTAGCAACCTCTGTGTTGTAGAAACCAAAATAAGAGTTGGTTGTCTACCACCAGTTATTCTAAAATGGAGGAGTGCAATTAAGGGAAAAAAAACCACTATTTGTGCAGTGATGCTTTGATATACATTCTTTATCACATGACAAAGTAAATTTTTTTTTTAATTTCAGGAAAAAGGAAACTTCTCTAGAAACATATTAACTGTTACTAACTTGAGAATTTATAAACCACTACCATACAACACATAGATCTAAACATACACACCTACTCAAAACACATTAAAAACAAAACAAAACAAATGCCCAAAGAGTATATAGATCACAGCTTAGAAAGAGGAATTATATAATGGAGACTTTGTTAAGAGTATTAAAATATTCTAGGTAGAAATATGAATAAGCATAATAATGATGATTTATAGAATCAGAAACATTATTTTTAAGCTTGCTTTTATATAGGCAAATAAGGAATGAAGGTTAACCTGGGACAGGAAGTAGAGAAAGCAACTTCAACATGGAGAAATAAATGTGAGAATCTGAGTTACAAATAATGATAAAAAGACAATATTAGAATTTGAAATACTGTTTGAGATGATGGAATAGACAAAAGTAAATGTTAAAGAATATTTACATTTTAGAAAGTTTTTAAAGTGTCATACAATTCTATAATGCAGAAAATAAGCTCTGAAATAAATAAGTAAACATAATTTAGTTCCCTAGTAAAACAAATAAATTAAAAAAATAAAGCTCAAAATTATAGAACACATCTGCATATATTTTATATATGTACAAAGACAGAGAAAAGCAGTCATGTGACACTTTGTATTATCCTTTATGTATTAATGATCAAGATTTTGGAATATGAGGAAGTATTTTTAGACCCATGAAAGAATAAAATCTTTTTCCCATTCTGTGGGCTGTCTTCCCACTCTCTTAATAGTTTATTTTGCTTTGCAGAAGCTTTTAGTTTGATGAGGTCCCACTTGTCCATCTTATCTCTTTTGGCATGGGATATTGGGGTTTTGATCAGGAATTAGCTGCCTATTCCAATTTATGTAAGGGTGCCTCCTGCATTTTCTAAGATTCCTATAGTTTGAAGGTTTATGCTTAGGTCTTTGATCCATTTAGAGTTGATTTTTGTGTAGGGTGATAGGTAGGAGTCCTGTGTCATTTTTCTGCATGTGCTGACAAAGGCCTAACAACCAGGATCTACAAGCAACTCAAATGTGTCAAAAGGAAAAAACCAAACAGTTAAAAAGTCAGCAAAAGATATGAATAGACACTTCTCAAAAGAAGACATACAAGCAGTCAACAGATACGTGAAAAATTTTCATCCTCACTAATCGTCAAAGAAATCCAAATCCAAACCATACTGAGATGCCATCTAACTCCAGGCAGGGTGTCCATCATTAATAATTCAAAAAACAACAGATGCTGGAGAGGATGCATAGAAAAGGGAACACTTCTATACTGTTGGTGAGAAGGTAAACTAGTACAACCTCTGTGGAAAACGGTGTGGTGATTTCTAAAAGACCTAAGTATCAACCTTCCATGTGACCCAGCAACCCCCCTTCTAGGAATATACCTGGAGGAACTCAAGTCATTCTACAAAAAAGATACCTGCACATGCATGTTATTGCAACACTATTCACTATAGCAAAAGCAGAGAACCAACCATACTGCCCATCAAATGTGGACTGTATTTTGAAAAGTGATATATATATACACGATGGAATATTATACAGCCATAAGGAAGGACAAAATTATGGACATTGCAGCAACATGGATGGATTCAGAATCTGTAATACTCAGTGATCTATCACAGAAACAAAAAGCTAAGTACCACATGTTCTCAGTCACAAGTGAACCCTGAACATTTATCATAATATTACATGAAAGAGTTTATTAGTAGCAGATTCCTGCCAGGGGATGGAAGGGGACATATAACATTAATTGATCCCAAACCAGGTGAAGTGAGGACCAGTAGGAGGCCCAAACTTCACATGTATGATGACCCCTTATGTACCTAACCACACATCTTTAAAATAAAAAAAATTAAAAAGAATAAAATCACCATTTTAAAGTCATCAGTGAGTAAGCAGAATCTGGCAAAAAAGAAGCCAATTTTCTTTAGAGAAGCTTGTTTGGAAAAGCCCTTCATACCAAGTTGACTCAAGTACATAGACCATGGACTGTCAATACTGAGTCTTGTCACTGAGTGGATGAGAACCCAAGTGAAAGTTGGAGCATCTAACTCCTTATACTTGGAGATATGACAGTGTCATTTCTTTTTTTTTTTTTTTTTTTTTTTTTGAGTTGGAGAATCACTCTGTCGCCGAGACTGGAGTGCAGTGGCCGCTCCCGACCACAGCAGCCTCGACCTGCTGGGCTCCAGCGATCCTTCCGCCTCAGCCTTCCAAGTAGCTGGAACTAGAGGCGCGCGCTACCACGCCCGGCTGATTTTTTGATTTATTGTAGAGATGAGGTCTTGCCAAGTTGCCCATGCGGGTCTCGAACCCGCGGGCTCAGACAATCCAATCACCTCAGCCTCCCAAAGGCGCGGGATTACAGGCTGAGCCACCGAGCCCGGCGACAGTGTCATTTCTAAGATACATCAACTGTCAGCTGACCAGAAAAACATAACTATCATAATCTCCAAGAATGAACCAGTAAAAGAGACGGGAAACAAGCAAATGAACAACCATTAGTACATGTGTGTAATTTCAGTTGTCGTTAAAGAAAAATATACTCTGCTTGCCAGAAAAAAATCCCTTTCCTCCTGGGCAAGACAAGGAATACTGAAGAATCTAATAGTAGAGTAAACTTAATCATGTCTCACTAGGTATGCTGCTGCTTTACAGGACCTCACTATAGACAGTCTTCCAGTGGGATGTCAATCTTCTCTCTGATTGCCACTGAAATGACTTAATATTGTAGGTTTATGCTAGATCAGCTTCAGAACCATGAATGAAGTCATGCATTATCAGAAAGCAGGTCAGAGGTGACATAAATCATCTAAGAACAACAGCTAATTATAAATAACTTTCTATCTTAAGCACTCATTTCCCAAATGAAGAGGATGTATACTCTTCATTTTTTGAGGAGAGACAAAGGGGAAAATCTTTACATAAAATCAAATAAGATGTTTACACCCTGAATACTCTGAGAAAAAGCATGGAGTCTTGACTTTTAGCTGCTGAAGTATCACTAGTTGGATGACGGCAACTGAATTCTGCCCACTGACCATCTTCTGAACATCCCCATTAACTTCTCTATTTGTCTTTTAATGAAAGATTTGTGTTAATTCTTCATTACAAACAAGGATGTGTGTCACTTAAGAAGGAGACTAGGTTAAATTGATCTAAAAAACCCAGCTTTTGGTTTTGTTGATATTCTTTAATAGTTTCCTGTTTTCAGTTCTATATATTTCTGCTCTAATTTTAATTATTTCTTTTCTTTTACTTACTTTAAATCAAGTTTGCTCTTCTTTTTCTGGTATTCTAAGGTGAAAGCTTAGATTACTGGTTTTGGATCTTTCTTATTTTCTAATATATGTATCTGATGCATAAATTTCCCCCAAGCAATGGTTTCACTGCACTCCACAAATTTTGATAAGTGTGTTTTCATTTTTACTTCAAAATATTTTTTAAAATTTCTCTTCAGATTTATTCTTTGAGTTTCATTTCTAGATTTTTCATCTATCTTAATGTTATTGATTTCTAACTTAATTTCATTGTGGTCTAAGAGCAGACATTGTATAATTTCTATTCTTCTAAATTTGTTAAGGTGTGTTTCATGGATCAGAATGTGTCTATCTTGGTGAATGTTCTATATGATCTTGAAATAATGTGTAATCTGATGTTGCTGAATGAAGTAGTCTATAGATGTCAATTATATCCAGTTCATAAATGGTACTGTAGAGTTCAACTGTGTCCTTACTGATGTACTGTCTGCTACATCTGTCCACTTCTTATAGAAGTGTTAAAATTTTATGTCTGTTAACTTTTCTTGTTCTGAAATATGCTCTGTTTGAAATTAATATAGCTACCTCTGCTTTTTTTATGGTTAGTGTTCATATGGTATATTTTTCTTCATCCATTTAGTTTTAATTTGTGTGTCTTTATATCTGAAGTGGATTACTTGATGACAACTCAATCTCTGTCTTTTAATTGATTTAAATAGACTACTTACATTTAAAATATTTACTGATATAGTTAAATTCATATCTACCATATTTGTTACTGTTTTCTAATTTTTGCCCTTGCTCATTGTTCTTATTGTTGTCTTCCACACTTAATTGCCTTTTGTGGTTTTTAGTAGCTTATATAATTCAATTTTTCTCTCCTTTCTTAGCATATTAATTATACTTTAAAACAGCTTTTTTAGTGAGTATTGTGGGGTTTGCAATATATATCCACAACTAATGCAAGTCCATTTTCAGCTAACACTATATTTCATAGGTAGTGCAAAAGCTCATAATAACAAAATATTTCTTATTCCTCCCTCACTTCTTATATCATTGTTGTCACTCATTTCCCTTATACATAAACTTACATATGCATAAATATATATCAAGTATACATAATCAACTACATTGTTGCTATTATAATTTTGAACAAACTCATCTGTGAGATCAAGTAGAATAAGCAAAATAAAAGTTTTTAGCTTACTTTCACTTATTCACTTTCTGATGTTCTTCCTTTCTTTACATACATCTGAATTTCTAACCTATATAATTTCACTTCTCTCTGAAGACCTCTTCTTAACATTTTTTCACAAGGGTGGTTCACTGGCATCAAATGCCCTCAACTTTTGTTGTCTGTGGTAGTCTTTATTTCTCCCTCACTTCTGAAGGATAATTTTACCAGGATCAAAATTCTACATTGTTGTTTTCTGTAAATATTTTAAATGCTTCACTTCATTCTCTTCTTACTCGCATGATTTATGAGAACAAGTAAGATATAACTCTTATGCTTGCTCCTCTATAGGTATTTTTTTCCCCTTTGAACTTCTTTCAATATTTTTCTTTACCTTTGATCTACTGAAGTTTGAATGATATGCCTATGTGTAGTCTTTGGCATTTATTCTGCCTGGTGCTCTCTGAGATTCCTGGATATATGGTTTGATGTGTACCAATAATTTGGACAAATCTTCAGGCTTTATTGTTCCTGTTCTTTTCTTTCTTCTTCTGGTAGGCCCATTACATATATATCTTTTAGAGTTGCTCTGCACTATTCTGCTCTATTTTTCCCAGTCTTTTTTTCTCTTTGCTTTATACATTTTGAAGTTTTTATTATCCTATTTTTAAGTTCAGAGATTCCTTCCTCAGCCATGCCCAGTCTACTTTGATCCAACCAAAGACATTTAAAAAAATAATTTCTGTTACACTGTGTTTGACACACAGCATTTCTTCTTGGTTCTTAGAATTTTCATCTCTCTGTTTATATTTTCCATCTCTTCTTGTGTGTTGTCTATGTTTTGCATTAAAATCCTTAGCATATTAATGGTAGTTTTAAAAAAGATGTCTAGTCTAATAATTGCAACATCATTTCCATATCTGATTCTGGTTCTATGCTTGCTCAGTGTCTTCAAACTATGTTTTCTGCCTTTTGGTATACCTTAAAATTTTGGGGTTTGATAGCAGACACAATATTGGTCAAAAGAAATGGTTGTAAATAGGTCTTTAGCAATGTGATAGTAAAGTAGCAGGAGAAAGGGAAGCATTCTATAGCCCTATGATCAGGTATGTCTTTGGTGAGACTGTGCCTCTGAACTATGAACTTCACCAGTGTGTATCTGTGTCTGTATCTGGGTATCTCTCTCTCTACCTCCTTAAGCTGGAACAGCATGGTCTGAAGGATCTACAATAGTTTATTTTCCTTCCCCTACATAGACAGCTAAAAGGGGGCTGGAGATTAGGCTCTGATAGAACCCAAGAAGTTTAGGCTCTAATAAAACAGTTTCTCTTGAGGGCAAGCATTAAGTTCAACAAAGTGCTCTGAGGTATTTCAGAATGCATCCTTTCCCAATCCCTCTGCTGAAAGCATGAGGGAATTTTCTCTAACATCCACTGTGAGGACATTGTAGGGCTACTGAAGGTAAAACTCTCAAATGCATAGGTCGTTCCCTAACTTGAGACCCTCTAGAGTTTTTAATCTCAGACTTGTCCACACTGAGCCTTCAGGAATTTTTCAGTTACAGTTCAAGTTTTCATACTCTGGCATAGGTTCCCACAAAAATTTTCCTTGTGGGTTTTTGCCCCCCAAAAGTTGTGATTCTAGGTATCTGCCAGATTGTCTCGCCAATATTTGAGGCAGTGTTTTGTCCTGTGACCTCTTTCTCTGGCAGGTCAAAGAAGAGTCATTCATTTTTTTCAGCTTTGTACATGTTAGGAAGGAGTGGTGACTTCTAAGGTCCTTATAAGCTGGACAGGAAACTAGAAGACTCAGTATTTTTTAGAGTTTTTTGTTTGCTTGTTTTTAACTTTTTAATTCCATGTAATCACAGGAATATATCAAATCTTCTTTTCCAAATATATCTTAAGAAATGCAATGACAAGAAATTCTGTGATCATAGTGAGCTTCTTCTCAAAAACTTTTTCTTGCAATGTGCAGATACATTTAGGATAAAGTACTGGTAAAATATTTTTTAAGGCCTAGCAAATAAGGAATAGGCTTACTAAAATCACCTATATATTTGTTTTGCCTAACTCTCTTTGATTCCCTAACATTTTATTCATATATGTGCAGTGTAGTTATAGAACAAATTGAGGCCCTGGGTGAAAATAGATTAACATATTAAATTCATGTTTATGTTTATTTTGTCATTGTGTATGTTGACAGGGAGATCTACGATCCTTTGAAGTTGTTGCTACTTACTATTAATAACAATATACATTATTTTTACATGAACGGGTAAAATATTTTATACTTCTTTATATACATCTGCCCTCAGTCAATATTTTATTAAATTTAATTCCTAAAGAAGTCTTAAAATTTGTCCTAAACAACATTAACCCCTGTTAGATTATAATCATGTTTATACATCATTTTATTAACAGGAGTTCTCCAAAAATATTAGCCTGGTTTTACAGATGTTTTAATTTATCATGTAATAAATATCTAAATAAATGAACTCTTGGCCTGCATTCAGTAGGAGAGAAAATAAATCAGCAAATACTTTTGAATTTTCTAGTCTCATCACCTTTGCATTCTTGTAGCAAAAGTGTCATTTTCAAAACTAGAATTTCTTTATTACCTTTACTTAAAAAATGATCCATTGTTATTTGACGTTTTAAAATAAGATTGAGTTTATCTCCAAAAATTAATCTAGGAACTTATCACTGTGGTAAATGGCACACGGTAAATGGCAATTTATGACCATTTTCCTCTTTGAAACTAAAGATAGGTAAACTTATCCTTTGTATTGGCATAAAGAAGTGAATGTTCTCTTAAGAACAAAATTCATATTCTTGAGAGGTCTAAGAAGTAGATTCTTTTCCACATCTTCTATTCCCTAAGAGAATAATCAAAGTTTGATTTATGGAAATGAGAGTAAAGCAACTTTGATTTCTGCTCTGTCAGAAAATCAGCATCATTGCATAACAAGAGAAAAGTAGCATAGCCAACTTAGAAAAAGCTGTTAATTGCCCATACCAATTTCATTACTAGCAATATATCATCTACTAGAACACTTCTAAGGAATATTTACTTTTTTCCTACTAAAAAATTTTCTTTTTAAGTTGGGCAAAGAGTTTCAAGTCTTAAGGTCACAAATATTCTCAAACTATGAAAAACATTACGGCAAGACAATCCATAAGAAACCTTGAATTCAACCTTCATAATTCTGAACTGTTTCTCATAAACATGTAGGTGCTTGAATGAAATACAAGGTTTTTCTTTTAAAAGAGATAACAAAGTCACTTACAAAGATGCAATGTAGCAAATTGCATTTGACCCTTGAGCAACATAGGACTGAACTCTGTGTGTTTAATTATATGTAAATTTTCTTCTGCTACTGACACCCTTGAGAGTACAAGATTAATCCTCCTCGTCAGTCTACTTAACATGAAGACAATGAGAATGAAGACTTCCACTTTATGAATAGTAAATATCTTTTCTTTTATGATTTTCTTAATAACATTTTCTTTTGTCTAGCTTAGTTTATTTTAAAAATAAGTATTTGACACTGTAACATACAATAACTGTTTATGTTATTAGTAAGGCTTTCAATCAACAATAGACTATCAGGAGTTAAGTTTGGGGGAAGTAAAAATTTACATATGAATTTTTGACTGTACGGGAGGTTGGTTCTTCCAACCCCAGTTTTGTTTGAGGGTCAAGTGTATCTATTTAATGCCTATAGATATGTTGTAAATAGTCATATCTATCTATCTATCTATCTATCTATCTATCTATCTATCTATCTATCTATCTTAATGAAGTTCAGTGACATTTCAGAAAAGGTTATCTCATTTATGTCCTTTATGTTATAGATGAGAAGAGAGTTGGCTGTTCTTTCTCGTATCACATGAAAAGCCAAAGATCTCATTTAAAGACAACCATACATTTTTGCAATACCAAATGTGTACTAGTCCTATCTTGCCTGTCTGAGAAATCATCTGAAGGAGATGATAAACCTTGAAAGAAGATTAGGAAACATACTTCCAAAATAGGTAAAGGCAAGCACACAAATACAAATAATGCAATCAGGAAGAAAGAACCTCTCCACAGCTACAATTGCTGCTTTACCTCCTTTACCATCCTAGATAACATATTGTACTTTCCACTGAAAATGGACAAATATTACCCTGGCAGCAGGGACCAACACCTTTTATCTAGAGGCAGTTGTAACTCAAGAATTGCACTGTGGTAACATCAGTACAGAATGTAAGGTTTATAAAAGATGGCTCAGTAAGTTACATTGTTCTACAGAGACTTTTTCAACCTCTATTTTTTTCTTTTATTTTCATTTTCCAGTAATTCTTTAAAGAACAGAAGATGAGTGAGGGGCTACTAGCTTCTGTTATTTTACCTGGTTATATGATTACATATTATGATCAATATAATACATTACAACTGAAACATCAATTCTTAGATTTCAGAAAGTATGCTCTATTTGGAAGAAAAATAAAGAAAGGACTACTCCAACAAAATGCACTTCATCTCACTAGCATAGAGTAGAATATTAATCATTTCATTCCCTATGTCACTAAATATTTGGAATGAGAATTCTGTTTTAGTACTGATCTACATTCACCATATAGGGATTGTAAGTTTATATTGTGCCCGGTCCTGTGCTGGACACTGGAGACAACACTTTGAACAAAACAGAAAAAGCTATACTGAAAACAATATGATTTTGGCCATTTTAAAATTTAACCTTTTACAGAGGTGGAAATTGAGAAAACAATTCCCCAGATTGTAAGAGTTAACTGAAGATATTGACACAATTCTAAAAAATCAGTAAAAGAATGCATATAATATTGCTCTTGTATTTTATGGTAAGATTTGTTGCTCCCAGATTGAGTAAAACAAAATTTATTCATGTTTTCTGCATATTAAAAAAGTTTATTGTAACAATTGGTAAACTATTACGTGCCTATACAATTTTTTAAAAAGTGAATAAAGGAGGTATTTCCAAGCCAGAAGAAAATTTGCATGTAAAGAATCATCTACCTACAACTAACTGAAATAAATGCCAAAGACATGCAAGCATTGAGCTAAGAAACTAGTTATAAGATATCATCTCACAACAGTAGATGCTAAAGGTATTTTAAAAACAGTGGTATTTCTCCTAGCCTAGATGAAAATCAGTAGACACACAACTAAAAGAAAGAACGCAGAAGAAAGAGCACAGGCAGTGGTCATCTTGCAAGCAGCTTGAGTGCTCCAAAGTCTATTTATAAATCAATGGTTTAAAACTTAAAAGTAGTGTTGAAAATTATGTTTATATTTTGAGGTAGCCACAAAAGGCTTTTAAAACACACAATGTACCTGAAACATCATTCAATTATAACTCACTATTCAATTATAATAACATTGGAAAAGAGTACAATTGCCAATATAAATGGTATTTTAGTTCCAAATGTTTCCTTGGCCCCAGAAGCTCCTGGAAGATTGTGTCAGCTATGCCACATGGATCCAAACCCTAATTTCAACTGTAGGCATCATTGGATATTTTATTTATCTTTAATTTTTGATGGAGAAAAATCAGGAGAGAAAATACAATAGCCTTAAAGATAAAAACCAAGCTGGGTTCGGTGGCTCAGCCTGTAATCCCCCGCCTTTGGGAGGCTGAGGTAAGTGGATTGCCTGAGCCCGCGGGTTCGAGACCCGCCTAGGTAGGCGAGACCTCATCTCTACAACAAATCAAAAAATCAGTTGGGCGTGGTAGCGCATGCCTGTAATTCCAGCTACTTGGAAGGCTGAGGCGGAAGGATTGCCAGAGCCCAGCAGGTGGAGGCTGTGGTGGCCGGGAGCAGCCACTGCACTCCAGTCTGGGTGACAGAGTGAGACTCCAACTCAAAAAAAAAAAAGATAAAAACCAGTAAAAATAAAATGATATCAATGTCAGTTTGTCCCTCACTATGATGCCCTGGCTGAAGTGCAATGGCTAGTCACAGGTATGATCATAGTACACTACAGCCCCTAACTCCTGGACTGAAATGATCCTCCTGCTTCAGCCCCCAGACTAACTGTAACTATAGGCACAGCCATTGTACAAACCACTTTCATTCACTCATGCACTTTCATTCACTATTCAACAAATAGGTATTGAGTGCCTACCATGTGCCAGTCACTTTTGAGTGTGTTGAGGCTACATGTCAGTGACTCAAACAATGTCATTGATTTCACAGAACTCATATCTATTGGGGGAGCAGACAATAAACACATTTTAAAAAAGAAAAGCAGAAATAAACACTTTGTCAAAGGGAGACAACTCTTGTGAAAGAAAATAATGCAAGGTAAGGAGTGGTGGTACTATTGGTTAGAGAATGTATCCCTGAAAAAGTAACACTTGCCAGGCTCGGTGGCTCAGCCTGTAATCCCGTGCCTTTGGGAGGCTGAGATAAGTGGATTGCCTGAGCCCACGGGTTCGAGTCCTGCCTGGGCAACTTGGCGAGACCTCGTTGCTACAATAAATCAAAAAATTAGCTGGGCATGGTAGTGCATGCCTGTAGTTCCAGCTACTTGGAAGGCTGAGGCAGAAGGATCGCCGGAGCCCAGCAGGTGGAGGCTGCGGTGACTGGGAGTGGCCACTGCACTCCAGTCTGGGTGACAGAGTGAGACTCCAACTCAACAAAAAAAAAAAAAAGAGTAACACTCAAGGAGAGATTGGAAGAAAAGGAAGAAGCAACACACATGGCTATCAGAAGGGAAGGGTATTCCAGGAAGAAGGAACAAAAAGCATAAAGACCCAAAGGAAAGAGAATGCTCATCTTGATGCCAGCAAAGCAAGAAAGAAAGTCAAGGACATTGGAGTAGAATAAGGGAGTAGAGTAGCAAGAAATGAAATCAGACATGGAAATAGTGGTCAATTCGCCTGAGGACTTGTGGGCCATGAAAAGGGCTTTGGCTTGTTTTCTGAGTGAAATAGCATCCAGTAGTGGTTTTCAGTAGTGAAAAGGCAGGATCTGACTTAATTTTAAATGATCACTTAAATTTTTGTTTGGGCAAAAGACTATGGCAGGTGAGGAGGGGGGAACAAAGCTAGAAACAGGGATATGATAAAAAAAAAATATTGCAGTATTTAAAGTGCACATGAAGGTGGCTTGTAGGAGGGTGAAAATGATGGAATAGTGTAAAGCAGTCAGATTCTGGATATACTTCATAGGTAGAGTCTACAAGCTTTGTTGAAGAATGGAATATTTCTCTCATTTCTTTCTTATTTGTAATGTTCCTTCTTCCCTGAAGCTAGGCAGGTGGGGCTCTGGAAACCTGATTATGTCCTTATGGGTTTTACATTTATTTGCAATGATTGCTAAGCAGTGCAAAATGGTGACATTTAAGTTTCATCTCCTTCTCTTACTTTTTATTACTTGTTATTGAGCAACAAGAGAGGTAAAAGATCTGAAGATAAATAAAGTATATTTAAGGACCCCAAAATGAGATATTCACAACTTAGATCTGCATAGGAAAGAACTTGTATTGTTAGGACTAAGGAGCTCAGTCCCTGACTACACCTAGGGACTGTAAAACTGAAGAATGATCAGGAGGCATTGAGGACTTAATAAACAACCATACAGACCAGGTTTTGAAAGTTAGTCAGTCATGGACTTAAGTACTATTGATTTTTTTGTTTTGTTTTGTTTTGTTGTGTTTTGAGTTGGAGTCTCATTTTGTCGCCCAGACTGGAGTGCAGTGGCCGCTCCTGGCCACCGCAACCTCAACCTGCTGGGCTCCGGCGATCCTTCCACCAGCCTTCCAAGTAGCTGAAACTACAGGCACGCGCTACCATGCCTGGCTAATTATTTATTTATTTATTGTAGAGACGAGGTCTCGCCAAGTTGCCCAGGTGGGTGTCGAATCGCGGGCTCAGGCAATCCACTCACCTCAACCTCCCAAGGCACGGGATTACAGGCTGAGCCACCGAGCCCGGATGTACTATTGTTTTTTTAAAAGAGAACATACTACAGTGAAACTATAAATAGAGATGTACATAAAAATCCATGTACATATATATGTGTATATATGTATACATAGATATACACATGTGCATACATTTTTTCCTTAAGGTTAGTTGTGTTGCTTTTTAGAGATGGCTGAGCTAAAAGTTAACTTCCCTTTTTCTCTATTTTTTCTTCAAAATTTAATTCATTCCATAGGATTGGAGCCATAAAATAGGCTGCCATTAAGAAGGATCAATCAGAAAACATAAAATTGACTTTTTGTAAATCAAACTTCAATTAAAAAAAGATCAAGAGCTGAGAAAATGAAATACAGAGAAAAACAGATGAAAATATATGAGGAAATTTAATAAGGAGGAAAAATTAATTCAGGAGATCTAATGTACGATTAACATGGTTTCCCCCCAAAATAGGAAAAAACAATAGAGATGAGAAATAATCAAAGGTGTAATAAAATAAATGTTCCTTAAGCAGAATAAAGGTACTTGTTTATAGAATCACTGGAGAATAGAGAAGGACACATTTTAAAAAAGCCATATCTAGATACATTCTAGTGGAATTTCAGAACTGAAAAGATAAGGATCCTAATACACATTTGAACTTAAAAGTTATCTAGGCCAGGTATGGTGGCACATGCCTGAAGTGCCAGCAACTTGGGAGACTGAGGCAGGAGGATCACTTGATGCAGGAGTTTGAGACCACTTGTAGTGTGCTATCATTGTATCAGTGAAAAGCCACTGAACTCCAGCCTAGGCAACATAGCAAGAACCTATCTTTAATGAAAAAAGAAAAAAAAAGTTATTTTAAAAAAAGTGTCAGATACCTATCTCATAAGCAACACTGGATAAGAAATAATATATCAATGTGCTTCAGAGAAAATGCTCTCTCAAACGTATTTTTCCCTCTGTTCTTTTGCCACAACAATCATCAACACAGAAGAGGATTTCTGTGACCAAAGGTATGGAGAATTTTCCCTGCATACAAAGTAGTGGATACCAGGCAGGTACCCTCTAATTCAATTCCCACACTATCCATCTGGTGGTATATACAAGACTGCCCCTACCCCCATACACCAGTTACAAGTTTGGGTTTCTGAACTTCTGAATAACCAGTTTGACGTTGGAGTTCCCATGAACTCCCACTTTGGGTTTGATTAATTTGCCATAGTAGCTCTCAGAACTCAGGGAAATGCTTACTTACATTTACTGGTTTATTATAAAGGATATTAAAAAGGACACAGATGATGATATAGGGTGAGGTGTGGGGGAATGTGCTCAGAGCTTCTATGTCCTCCCTAGGCGTGCCACCCTCCAGCAACTTCCATGTGTTCAGCTACCTAAAGCTGTCTGCATCCTGTCTTTTGGGGCCTTTCATGGAGGCTTCATGAAGTAGGCAACAGTGTAGAAATGAGATTGGACAAAAAGCGCATGATCTCACACTAAAAGAATGAATGAAGAAACTCAGCAAGGCCTGTCTGTTCAGATTTTTCTTGGCTTCTCTGTGCAGCATTCCTTCCTCCAGAATATGGGGCAGGATCTTCTCTGGAATGAGAATCTTTTGACCCACAATCAGATTAGAGTCTTGCCTGGGGTGAACAAAAGGAGGACAGGAAGGTCAGAGAGAGACATTCTGTTTCCTAGGGCCTAAAGCACCATGGTACATTACTACAAAAAATGTAACAAGGACTTTGAGAGTTACAAGCCAGGAACTCATGGACAAAAACCAATATTCATATCATAATATCATACAATGTCTCCCAAATTCAATAACTTTGAACTTATGAATCTAATAACAAAAATTTAGCAATACACTAAGAAGAAAAATCTTAGGTATTTTGGATAGGTAAGAATGCAGTTTATCTCCTACACGATATTTTTAAAAAGACTCATTGATATACACCAGTAAAAAGAAAAAAAAAAAGAAATACAGAGAAAGACATGAGACTAAAGCAATAGTGGATATAACAGGAGAAAGATGAGAAGAAATTATAAATTAAAATGGAAAAACTAGACTTCAAGAAGAAAGTATATTTTATTTATTAAATGAAAACTTAAGAAATTTGAAAAATCATTGTGATATGATGAAAACATGATTCTTCTGTCAAGAAGAAAAATAAAGAAAATTTTCAAGAAAAATTGAATGTTTACAGAAAATCTAAGTCCAAGTATTAAAAAAAAAATACAGCATGATTTTGAGGAATTAAAATGATTTAGCAAAAGGGAATCCATTTGTCCTAATGTTTAAAGCATTATCCCTATAACAAATCAAGTTTCAGAGCCATTGGATCACTTTTTCTTTTCTAGATATTCACTCATACCGCTTGCTTGGTATTACAGTGAATTCTATTATAACATTGTAAATGATGTTTTCTTTTAAAATTAGCATTGGGCAACAAAATACAAAAGAGATGCAGATCACAATATAAATATTATAAACTTAGCAACATAAAGTAATGGCATAGAATACAGAAGGCAGGAAAGAAAACATACAAAGAAACATTGGAGATGAGGAACATTAATTTTCATCTCTTACACAGTAGAGAGTCAAAAAGGTATGGTCTGACATTGGTAAATAATTTTAAAAGTAAATGTATTATTGTGGGATGAATAATGAAGACATACTTCTGCTTACATTATTTAAAATATGTTTTTTGTTACCATGCTCCTGGATATTTTGAAAAGTCACTGTCCAATCATCCCTTTTTGTGTTTCATATTTCCCTAAGTGCAGACACAGGAAGTTACTCCAGGGTATCCCCACCTCCACATGGCAACCATCAGTAAGTTATTGAGGGCATGCTATTCATTTGGTTGTTTACTCATTATTGTGAGAGATTCAACAGACATTCAGGAGTGTTTAACATATAAATAACTGATATATTTTTAAGCTGTTAACTACTTTGAGAAACACTTCACATTTTTCACATGGGTCCAATATTCTCTCTCGCTACCATGTGACAATTTTCATTCTCAGGGGGAGCACCTGAGAATGAACCAAGACTACAATCTATCTTTAAGCAAGGTAAGCCAAGGTATCTATTCTTACTCCTAAAAGTGGGATGTGAAATAGGGAAAAAGACAAGTAAAACCTGCAATCCTTAATAGTTTTTAAATCATTCATGCTATCACTTAGTATTTCTATGAACAAGCTTGTATTCTTTCAGTGTATCTTAAAAAATACAATAAAGGGACATCAGGAATGGATGACACTGTGAGCTCATAATTTGTATCCTGATTAAAACAATAAAAGTAATGGAAATAATCCTCTATCTTATTCCCTGAGGTCATTCTTTAGAACTGTGCTGTTACATTTATGCAATCTCTTTGTCAGGCCCCAGTGTTAAAAAAGCTATGCCAAGCTGAGCTCGGTGGCTCAGCCTGTAATCCCGCGCCTTGGAAGGCTGAGGTGAATGGATTGCCTGAGCCCGCGGGTTCGAGACCCACCTGGGCAACTTGGCAAGACCTCATCTCTACAATAAATCAAAAAATTAGCTGGGTGTGGTAGTGCGCGCCTGTAGTTCCAGCTACTTGGAAGGCTGAGGCGGAAGGATCGCTGGAGCCCAGCCGGTCGAGGTTGCGGCGGCCGGGAGCGGCCACTGCACTCCAGTCTGGGCGACAGAGTGAGACTCCAACTCAAAAAAAAAAAAGCTATGCCAAATCTGGTGCCTAAAATTGAGAAATAACACCTTCAGGCAGAGGGCTGGAAGCATCCTAGGAAATTCCTCAACTGACCTATCAGGCCTATAATTTGCATCTCAATGTGATTAAGAAAAGACAACAGTATTGATTTTTCCTATGCCTGTGTCTGTCACAATGGCAAGGACAATGGCCCTCTTCTTTTCTGATATATAGATGCTCAACTCATGCTTGAAGAATGGGTGAATATTTGTTCAATCACTACAATTTTGCCAAATAATATACTGGATGTCTTATTTATGTTACTTCTTATAATTCTCTCACCAACTCATGAGATAAAACATATTAGCTCTTCCCATTTTACAGATGGGGAAGCAGATTCAGAGAGGCTAAAGTAACTTGAATATGGACATACAGCTTACAAAAAGGAAAGTCTGCATTCTAAAATAGATCTTCCTACTGCACAATCTCACTTACGACACTGACAATTAAGTTCACAAACTCATCCTGGAAAAAGTGCTACATACCTCATTGCTGAATATTGATATGGTCACTTTTGAAGTACTCCCCTTGGGAAGTTATGCACTGATGCCAGCACCTAGTCCACCCATCAAAGCAATTTTGGAACTCTTTTCTGGAATGGCCATCGCTGTTGTCATATTACCCTTGATGTCCTGAATGTCATCAAAAGTTCTTCCTTTACCTTCGAGTAAAGAAAAAAGTCATTGGGGGCTAGATAAGGTGAGTATAGAGGATACTCCAATTCAGTTATTTGTTTACTGGCTAAAAACTCCTCACTGGTGCACTGTTGTGATGTAAGAGCTCTTTTGTAACCATTTTTGCACACACCTTTCTCAAGCCAATATTTTCAGTCAAGATTTTTCTGTTTCTCAATGTTGATTTAGCCTGCTATGCTTCTCACAATCAGCTGACAATTTTGACACATAATTCAATAAATTTTTGCAATGTTTTCACCAGTTCTGCTTGTTACTGGCCATCCTGACCTCTCTTCATCAGTGATGCTTTCTCTACCCCTCAGAAAAACATTTAATTCATTTATACACTGTGGTTTTCTTCATGGGATTATCCCTGTAAACTTGGACTAACATGTCCATGATTTCACTTCCACTCTTGCCAAGTTGAACAATAAATTTAATGTTTGTTTCTTGCTCTAACTCATACTCTGACATTCTCATGATGACAGATTTAATGGCCATTCCAGAAAATGAGTTCCAAAACTGCTTTGGCGGATGGACTAGGCACTGGCATCAGTGCATGGCTTCTGAAGGGGAGTACTTCAAAGGTGACCATAGTAATATTCAGCAATGATGTACATAGCACTTTTTCAAGGATGAGTTCGCAAACTTAATGGTCAGTCCTTATATATGTGGAATCTAAAGAAGTCAAACTCACGGAAGTAGAGATTAAAATGGTGGTTGCCAGGGTCTGAGAAGTGAAGGAAATGGGTTGCTCAAAGGGTACAGTTTCAGTTAGGCAGGATATATACGTTCCGGAGAGCTAATATACACCATGGTAAATACTGTATTGTATATTTGAAACTTGATATGAGAGTAGTTCATGCAAACAAAATGATAACTATGTGAGGTGACGGACATGTTAATTAGCTTGACTGTGACAATCAGTTCACAATATACATCAAAACATTATATTGCATATCTTGAATATATATACTTTTTGTCAACTTTATTGAAATAAAGCTGGAAAACACACACACACACACACACACACACACACACACACACACACACACACATACACTTACTTCTAGAATTTCCGAACTCCAAAGACCAGACTGCTTGATGGCATCCAGCTCTTTAAGAGTTGATTTTGATTTATTAGAAACAAGAAGACAATGTAGCTTTGCAAACATGGAGATATCAAATATAATTAAACATTTATAGGGAAGTTATTTAACCTCAAGTCTTTACTTCTTTCTTAGTAAAATGGGGATAATAATAGCACCAACAAAAAAAGAAATGATATGAAAATTAAATGAGACAATCTCTGGAAAGTGCTTAGCATGGTGCTTAACACAACATAAGAAAACACAACATAAGAACTTAGTTAGCTGGACTTGGTGGCTCACACCCGTAATCCTAGCACTTTGGATGGGAGGTGGAGGTGAGAGGATTGCCTGAGACCAGCATGGGCAAGTTGGGGAGACCTCATCTCTACAATAAATCAAAAATTAGGCTGGCATGGTAGTGCATGGCTGCAGTTCCGGTTACTTGGAAGGCTGAGGTGGAAGGATAACCTGAGCCCAGCTGGTCGAGGCTGCGTTGGCCATAATCATGCCACTACACTCCAACCTGGGGTGACAGAGTGAGACTCTGAATAAAAAAAGAAAAAAAAAAACTTAATTAATATTGGTTATTATTCAAATTATGTTATGTTATACAATTTGAAACAACTAACTTTACCTTTCCATGCCTTCATTTTTTCATCTGTAAATGTAACAGATAGGTGAGGTGGTCTCTAACATCCTTTTCAGCTGGTGACAATTTATAATTCTTAGCAAATAAACTATGTTTTTGCAAATCTGATGAGCAATTCATTCAAACATTGACACAAAGATGGTGGGAATCTAGGTGACAATGTCTTATAAGTAGTTGAAAACAGTGGCTCAGCCTGTAATCCCACACTTTGGGAGGCTGAAGTGAGTGGATTGCCTGAGCCCACGGGTTCGAGACCCGCCTAGGCAACTTGGCGAGACCTCATCTTTACAATAAATCAAAAAAAAAAAAAAAAATTAGCCAGGTGTGGTAGCGCATGACTGTAGTTCCAGCTACCTGGAAGGCTGAGGCGGAAGGACCGCTGGAGCCCAGAAGGTCGAGACTGCAGTGGTGGGGAGCAGCCACTGCACTCCAGTCTGGGTGACAGAGTGAGACTCCAACTCAAAAAAATAAAAAAAAGTAGTTGAAAACATCTCCAGTTTACATAATTGTATATAAAATATAAAAACATATTCACGCACACATACATGCACAGAATTGTCTACATTCATTTTTTAAAAAAGTGATTAAAAGTTCCAAGAAAAGTAGATTTGTAAAAAGCCTTTAATAATTTGTTACAAGTAGAAAAAACGTTTGAAACAGATCTTTAAAATGTGCATAATTTGTATAGAGTATTTGTTCTTTATAGAAAACTTTATTCTCCTTATGTTTTTCCCTCACCCTTTTATGCACTTCTTCACGTTAAACACAGTTGCTGTTACTTAGTTAAATAAATACTACCAATTTATTATTGCATATTTTCCAAAATTATTTCTCAACTTTTTCTTTGCCTTTATCATGAATCTATCACATAAAAAGGATGTTCTCTCCAAGTTATTGCAGATATAGGCTCTTAAACAGAAACATGTTAAGCAAAATAGTTCCATACAAACACATTCAGTTATTATGGAAAGCATTTCTATAAGAATAGAAATGGCATATTAAAACATAAATAATGAGTAAGAAGCACCTTAAAAATAAGAAAATACAGCTGTAGGTTCAATTGTTTGTTTCTGTGCAGGTATGCAGCAACATCACCAGAAATGATTTAGGTACTATATTAGCTAAGACCTTGAGTCAGCTTAATTATGAAAGAGAGTGACACTCTTCCCGGCTTCCCTTTATTATGAATCTATCATATAAAAAGGGATTTTTCCCCCTCATATTATTGACTCTTAAGGCCTCCAATCCATGAATACTAAAATGCTTACTTCACATGTCTGGATTAAAAGTTACTACTTTAAGTTCAAAGTGAAAGGCTCCTTTCAGGTGGTAATAACAGTTTAAAATAAAAATGTGGGGTGGGAAACTTGGGAGAAAGCCTCCTTTAGGCATCTAACTATTTCCACTCCAGATAAATTTTACTAAAGTCAGTACTTTGTTATTCTGTATCAGTATGCATGATCCAGTATTCATGGTCATTAAACAGTTTGTAAGATAGAGACCACTCCTTCTCCCCACCCCACTGTTACAACCGTCTTCAGAATTCTGGAACTGTATATAAACTTTAAAGCTAAGTGTACCTGACCACTTGGGTAGGTATCCGGATGATCTGGAACTTTCATGCAAGAGAGAATACTCTGGTGCTAATCTTAACATCACCAAGCAAGCTATTTGTTTTTTTATGTTTGGTTGTATTTGATGCCTCAGCTGTCTTCTGTAGGGACCATATAAAAAGTAGTTTATACAAAAGACTCTGAGGATTTTGTGCACCTTCAAGATACATTGAAAAGTTCATGATATAAGTTTTTTTCATTTCATATTTATAAACAGAGACTTTTACTATGGTCTGTTTAATTAACTATTTCTACCACAGAGGACTTTTAAATATCAAAAGTTCAAAACACATACCCACATGTAGAGACAAACAGTCTAAAATTTCCAGATTGCTCCTTGGTATGCATCTTTTACAATCTACCATTTTAATATAATACAGAGAAAATTGTCATTCAGTCTTATCTTTATGAAGACAGCCCATGCATTGGATAAATCAATGTTTATTGCATGCATGTCCCTTCAAGTAAAAACTAAAATACAGTCAAATGAGTTATATTTAAATCCTCCCCATTTTTAAAGCAAAAATGCAGTAATCTATAACCTGAATACTTTCTGCATATATCCATATATGATGTACTATACAACAAAGGCCTAGAAGTGGGGGAAATGTTAATGTTCTAAAATAAGATAGGACAACTCTTGTAAAAGCCCAAGAGTATATACTCATGACAAATTTGACACAGGCTTTCACTAATTGACCTAGTATGATTAAGATAGATATGTTGTTTTAACACAAAACAATAAAAAGCAAGCAAATACAACATACAAATGAAAAGAACCTTTACAAATCTATAATCTATTATTACCACTTCTTAATTCAACATATCAGAAGTGTACAATAACCTATGACTGATAAACACTAAATATGTAATATCTTTTCTAATCCAGAAGGTTTTGTTTGCTCAGCAACAGAGATGAAAAACATTCATTCTTAGAACTTATTATTGGTTAAATGAGTCACGCCTTTGGTTATTTCTTCTAAATGAGAACAAATTTAGAAGTTAAATAGCTAAAAATTAATTTGAGTTTCATATGTAAATAATAGATTTGGTCAGACAATATCTTAATTATTCCAGATCTACAATTCTCTTAGATCAAATATTATTTGATTTCTATTTTCTAATAGATTTTTTTTCTAATCTATTTTCTTTCTTTTTTTTTTTTTTTTTGAGTTGAAGTCTCACTCTGTCGCCCAGACTGGAGTGCAGTGGCCGCTCCCGGCCACCGCAACCTCGACCTGCTGGGTTCCAGTGATCCTTCCGCCTCAGCCTTCCAAGTAGCTGGAACTACAGGCACGCGCTACCAAGCCCGGCTAATTTTTTGATTAATTGTAGAGATGAGGTCTTGCCAAGTTGCCCAGGTGGGTCTCGAACCCGCGGGCTCAGGCAATCCACTCATCTCAGCTTCCCAAAGGCATGGGATTACAGGCTGAACCACCAAGCCTGTCTTCCTAATCTATTTTCTAATAGATTTGATGCTTGATTTATCTCTTAGGAAAATATCCTTAATTTTTAAAAAAATAAATTTCTTTCATTTATAGTATATTTCAAAGACTGATTATTTCCCATTTTAAGAAACGTAGTGTAATTACAAAAATAAATTCTGTGAAAGAAGAGCTCAAACAAGCCAACTTTTGAATTCACTATAAATTCATCTTTTTTAAATTTTTAAATTTATTTTTTTTGAGTTGGAGTCTCACTCTGTGCTCTAATTACAATTCTTTGTTAGATAAAAAGGCTTCTATTTTTGGATGATCAATGATGACATCTATTTAAAATAATCCTTAGAAGCAATACAAAAAGAAATAAAAATCTGTTTATATTTTAAATTTTCAAACCAGTCTTCTTACAGCTGATGAGTACCACCAGTAAACATATACCAGGTATATAGGATTAGACATTTAAAGTCTTGTGTTTTTTTTAAACTTGACTTTCTTTCTACTGGTAAATAGAAATGAAAAACACCAAAAATCAATCTGGGAAAAAGGAACAATTTCCTAAATATAGAGACATAAATGTCTGTTGTTTTAATTCCAGGATCTTGATGTCAAATTCAAACATAAAGGAGGGTTAAGTGGGATGTGAAGGGATGTATGGTGAAGGAAAATTGCAAATAGAGGAGGGGGTGGGGGAAAGGTGGGTAAAGGATGGGACATCGGAATGATCAACTAAGAATTTTTTGAGTGTTTTCTGGTAGGACTGTTGAGTTCAGGAAGTTGATTGTGAATTCTCTAGCTTCTCAATATATTATTTCTTTCTTTCTTAAAGCATTTTGAGATTAGGCAGCAGGCATGCACACTTCATTCACAGGGGCACTGTGAATTACGATCAGATCCAAGGCATCATGGCCCACATTTCCCCAAATCAGAAAAATGGTTTGGCATGATTGGTTCCATTAGCTGCAGGACGTAAAACGATTCATCCTGTATTTAGGCACAAACTGCACATGAGGGAGGATCCTGACCTAGACACCTTGATCTTTGGTTCATGACCCAGTTAGAGCCAGACAAGGGCTCCCTGACTGAATTAAACTGTGTTGATTCCTCCACCCACAGACACACAAAGCCTACTCTCTGTTAACATAAGAGTCTCTGGAATCCTAGGACAGTGTTTGTAAACAGAGCTGCCACACTGCCGGGTACCCACGTGTCGTCAAATGTTGATGTGACCACATGTAATCAGAAGGCAAGAAAGCTTCAACAAGTTCCAAAGAGAAACCTCCTATTTCTTTGGCTCTAAAAATGAGCAGGCAGGTGTCAAAGAATTGTCTGAAAGGGTGATTTATTTTTCTTTTCTTCTTTATTTTCAAAAACAAATAAATAAAGAACCGGACAGCACTCCCTCTTCATCGCATTCCTTCCCTTCTCTTAACAGGATCAACATTAACTGATTCAACACTACCTGATTCAATTTAGGACAAGTTTGATCATTTCAGTAATGCATCTTGAATGCACTTTCTACCTCCTCTCACCCAGGATTCCTTATTTTTCTTTGCTTATTTACTCCAGTGTGAACTGAAAGTAAAAAGGTGGATTGCATAAACACTAGAGATATACCCTAAGTAGACAAATTATTTACAAAGTGACAATTTACACCCAATTAAATTAACATGATCCACTCAGCTAAAAGTATATAATAGCTTTGCTTGGGTGAAGAAAAAAAAATTTAGTATTTTACCTGTCCTCTTATTTCAGATTTCACCCTCATCTACACTCATTCTATCTTTTACAATGGATTTGAACAGCAAACAACTAAACTCCATTTCTTAAGAGGACTGAATTCTTACCAATATTAGAGAAAAAAGACAATGTCAACAAGTACATTTTTAATCCCTAAATCTAAAAAATTTCACATAACCTTGAGGATTATTTTAAACATGGAAAGTTATAGCAATGCAAAAATTTAAAAATGAAGAAAAACTGTCAGTAGTATATTAAACTTGTGTTTTTAAAAATATTCTGACGCTAACAAAAATTCAAACATTGCTTCTTAAGTCATTAAAAATGTCATATTCTATGTCTTTTATGCACTAAAAAGTACACTTGATAAACATGTTTTTGAATTGCATATGTTAAAAAATTAGTTGCCGGGCTTGGTGGCTCAGTCTGTAATCCCGCGCTTAGGGAGGCCGAGGTGAGTGAATTGCCTGAGCCCTCGGGTTCGAGACCCGCCTGGGCAACTTGGTGAGACCTCATCTCTACAACAACAACAACCATAAAAAAATCAGCTGGGCATGGTAGCACGTGCCTATAATTCCAGCTACTCGGAAAGCTGAGTCAGAAGGAACGCCGGAGCCCAGCAGGTCGAGGCTGCGGTGGCCGGGGGTGGCCACTGCACTCCAGTCTGGGCGACAGAGTGAGACTCCAACTCAAAAAAAAGTTGATGTTTATAAAATTTCCCATTTGAAATAAGAATCACATTTTAACAGCAAACAGGGTAAATTTCAAAATGTTACAAATTTAGTTCTCAAAGTTAGTAACCAACATCCTTTTCAATTTTGATTTTCAACAGAAACACATACTAAATTCTAGCCATTAATAAGGCAAACCATTAGCAAAATGTCTATCAGATGTTTTTTCTACAGGCTATAATGTCATAGACATTTATTTAATTCCAAATTTAATTATTTAATTCCAAAGTTTTAAGACACTCTTGTTTTTACTTCAACTTATAGAAAATATAGTTTCATTGGAAAAAACCATTTAGGTGACTGGATTGGAACAAAGATAGATAAAATCTGCAATGCAAACTTAAAAAATATATTATTTCCTGCTAAAATATCCCCACTCATATTTCTACAAAAATAATTATTTATGAAAACAAATAATTTCATGTCATAAGAATATTTAAGTTGAAAAATTTGTTCTTTTGAAAATAATCCATCTGTAGTTTTCATTTTATCAGTTATATTTGGTACATTAAAATAGGAATGTAAATGAGTTGATATTTTAATGACTAAATTCACTTTTTAAGATGTTCACTCTAATGTTATCAACTATTAGAGACTGTATTTATAGAAATGGTTTCTTGTTCTGTTATGATGTATTCAATCAACCAAACAAAAAGCTAATAATCATCTGAACTAATTAGAGGGTAGCTAAAAGTGATCCTTTTAATGCAAAAATCATGAAAGGTTATAAAAGAGCTGAGAGAACCTTATAGCCAATGGCAAATGTGAAAATTCTATAACTTCAAAGTAAGAGACTTCAAACAAAAATGGAAAAAGTGCTGAAATAAACTGATTTAAAACTAAATTAAGAGGAACAGGACAGTATGTTAAGGATGGAATCTGGGGGTGGTATCATTGTATTATTTTCAGATTCCAGTGCTTTACTTTAGAAGCAGCACAACTAATAATTAAGGTATTTTTATTGTATGCCTTTGTTTCTTAGTGAAGACAGGGAAAAAAATCAG
Source organism: Carlito syrichta (assembly GCF_000164805.1). NCBI lineage: Eukaryota > Metazoa > Chordata > Mammalia > Primates > Tarsiidae > Carlito > Carlito syrichta. The sequence continues at coordinate 5,785 of NW_007247010.1, read as the reverse complement.
GAGGAATAACTCAGAGATACCACGTTATATCATCTGACTTTCATTCTCATTATTGAAGCGTTTTCTTCTTTCTTGGAGACAAAAGTGCACCAATTTCAGGAGGAAAACACAATAATAAAAACCGACTTGAGATGCGGGTTTATATTCCAAGTATAATCTGGACATAGAAACTGGATTTAACAAGAAAATAAGTGATTTGATAATGCAGATTTTAGCAATGGCTACTAAGGCATGGTAATAATGATTATTACTAATTTCCAGCAGCCACAGAACAAACTGCGACAAATCTCAAAATGGCAAAAGTGGCAAAGGAAAGTCATCAGTACTATGTATGGCATAACTGAATGGCAGATTGCCTGCAGATGTCTATGCTTGATCATAGGCAATTCCCTCTGAAGAGAGTAGTGCATCAGCAAAAATTCACAGCCCATTTTTTTCCTTTTAAATACAGTGTATCTTTCATAGAAATTATTTAGAAAAGGCAAAGGTAAAAATATCAACAACAAACTAAAATATTCCTAATTTGCTTGAAACAATTTGTAATTCTTGAAAATGCATCAAAAAGCAAAGATGGAGTACTAGGGAACAACTTTTTTAAAATTACAGAGACAAAAAGTCATTCTCAGCTGAAGTGGTTCTCAGCTGAAGTTTTAAGAGAAATAAGAGAGGGTAAAGTGTTCACTACACATTTCTCTAGTAAGGAGAGTCAGAAACTAACTTGTGCCTGACTGCTCTCCACAACAATCACTACACCAACTTCTCAATGGCCCTAACATGAGTTTCTAACTTGTATTTGTCACAAATATACAGTGAACCTACAAGTAGATGCTATAATCATATTCCTAAAAAGTAGAATTTGGGGTCATTTTCTACAGCTATCTCTTGAAAAAGTGATGGCCACAGAGATTTTATGAAGTCAAGATAAGTCCTTATTGGACACAATAACATGTACACCTTAAATATGTCTCTGAACCCTAAAGGTCAATGGCTCCAGATCAATGAACTTTCCCTACCCCAGTTATCAGTCATGGTTTCAAGGTATGGGATCCAAATGGCAGCAATCCAATATTCTCATCATAATAAAAAGGGAGCGAAGTATTGCACAAGAATGGTTGGCATTTAGAATTATATAAGGTTAGAAACTCAAATACAAACAACCCCAAGTAATTTACTCTGGATATGCTATATTATAAGTCCTAATTTCATGGAGACTAGTCTTGAAAATCTTTACTCATTTTATGATCAACAAGCTTGTACAAATTCTCATGTTTGTAAATACTGTGGCTATGTGTAGCAAAACACGGAGAGCCATCATCATTCTAACCCTGTTTCCCACTTTGCTTTGACATCACAAAGATTGCTACAGAGCAAATTCTTTCTCAACCTTATTTTGCATCTACAACATGCCACAATGTCACCACACAGAAAAAGAATTACTATTAATGACAATAAGGCAGTATAGTGTAAGAGTTATAAGATAGTGATCTAGAGACAGACTGCTTAATTCAAATCCCAGCTAAGCTGCATACTGGTAGTATAAACTTGAACAAGTTGTTTAACCTCATTGTGCTTCAGTTTTCTCATCCTTAAATAGAGAAAAATAATACTTAATGAAGTCAACTTACAGTGTTACAAACAACTTAAAGTATGTTTAACACAAAGGTAATTTTATGCCGTATATATATATATATATTTTTTTTTTTTTTTTAAGCAAACAAAACCATTCTGATAAATGTTCTGATAAGGCATGATTGCACATCACATGATGAAGAAATTACTAGACGTCTATGTTAAACTTCTGTTTTGAGAAAAAATGTAAAAATATGCAGTCATGTGATAACAATGGCATAAAACTAAATACATATACAAATAAGTACAAGTCAAACTGGGGGAACGTGAATAAGATTGTCAAACTATGTCTATGTCAGTATCCTCGTTGTCACGTTATACTATAGTTTTACAAATGTTACAACTGGGGGAAACTGGGCAGAGTGTACATGGAATAAATCTATAATTGTCTCAATAAAAATTTAAAGAAAAATATAATCCCAATATAAAATTACTGAAAACTGTTAAACTTTATCCTTATAATAGGTGGTTTTTATGAGGTAATTGCTATAGCTTGTAGAAGTTAATTCTTTTTTTAAAGGCACCATTATCTTCAAGCCATCTTACATTACTTTTCTCTTTTGAATTGAGACCAGATTCCACATGTTCTAGTTAAATGACATGATTCTTCACTAGTTCTATGTAATTTATTAAATCTTGACTCTGAGTAGCTCACTAGTAGGTTCTATTACAAAGACATTGAAATCAGTGCCTCCCTTCCAATAGACAAAAATAATTTAAAAGTAACATTTTGCAGTATTTTTTAGTGAAGCAACCAGTTCATTTTATGTCTTAAACTGTCATTTAAAAAACACTTCATCCCAGCTTATTCATCTCTTATTTTATTATCAGATTATTTGGAACATGATTTCAAGTCAGTTTTGAGTAACAACCTTCAGTGAGCATAAAGCATTGAGTTCCAAATTCTTAAAACTGCAGGTTGTAAGGTAGACATTTTCACTGAATTTATTTTTACATTAAATATTGAAAATTCACCTACTATCTATTTTTACTCATTGAAGCATGACACACTTAACTACATGTCATGACAAATGGAGAAAACATAAACCGAAGCTGATAGAATTTGCTATTCTGCAACAAGCAATCAGAAATGTGTTTATTAGAAAAGTGTATGTATCTATCTTAAGTCAGCAATTCTCTGCAATTTACAATCTAGGATCAAAATAATGGTGGTAATAAACAGTTCTATACAATTCTTTTAGAATTGCAGTCACAATTATTTGCATGCTCTCACTTTACTCTCTCCCTTTCTGGTACCCTTCACTCCCAGTGTACATCACACCAACACACACACTGGGTGACCTCCTTCAGAAATGTCACAGTACCCACTAAGTTTTGGCAGTAGGTCAAAATAGAAATTGGAGATTTAGATCAAGTAAATACTGTATATTTGGCAAAATTATTTGTAGTTGTGTTCTTCAGCATAGTTTTAAAGATAACCACAAGCTCTACTTGACAACTGGACTATCCCACAGTTAAGACTTTAAATGTACAGTTGCCTCGGGAGATAAGACCTGCTGCTGTCTTTGGTGCCATTACTATCCTTAGGGAACCACTATGCAATGGTGACATAATCACTGAGACAGTTTTATTGATAAATTAATACTGATAGCTGGTCTAGAGTTTTATTCTGTCCCATGATAATAAATGATTCTATTAAAATGGTCTACATGGTTATTTATAAAACACAGAAGACTCATTCTAACAATTGTGAGATGTCTAGATAAGACTATGAAATTATATTTAAACCATAGTAAAACAACTAAATTTATAAGCAATTAAAGCATTAAAGGCTCATTAAAGATCAAATATTTCCTAAATATCAGATATTCTAGAATACAGACATTCTATAATATCAATCATCCAGACTGATATTATTTTTAAGACATTTTATTTCAAGTTAATTTCATAAGAATTCGTAAGAATGTACTAACGTTAGGCTTGGGGATGGAAAATAGAGTTTCTGTGAGGTGTGCCTGTGAATCATAACAAGGGTTTCTTAATGAGGTCAGTAAATAAGGAAATACGCTTCAGTAGTGACATTTGGCTTACAACATTGTGTGTGGGTGGAGTCTTAGAACAATTGATAGAGAAATTCTAATGTCCATAAGTGAAACCAAATCATTAACTCCAGTTTTTGTTACCTAATACAAATCCAATGCCCAATAAGGACTTTGGAAGTCCATAATACCAACTCCTTGGCAGGTGCATGCCACGTGTTCTGGAAGTGATGTTGGTCTGCTGATGTCTAGGACTATGTGCCACTGCATCAAAATCACATGAATCCCTCTGGCTGGTGTGTACCGGCACAATGTCAGATCTAACTAAAGCCTTAAGAAGAGTTTGACAAATATGAGAATTTAAACAAGGCCAGGACCCCTCATTTCAAGTTAATTTCTCATTAATGATTAGTTCAGTAAGAAAATAAGCAAACCAATGCCATAGTTTAGGAAAAGTCATCTATCTTCTTATTGTCCATTATCATTCTCCCCAAATTCAAGACAGTTTCATGGAACCCAAGAGAGTTCTATGGAATTTTTGGAGGCCCTAGTTGGTACTTATTTTCAGATATATGGAAAATGAAGAACTAAGGTTATATATTTTATTGTAAACTATTTATTCCATACTTATTCAAGCAACTACTATTTTCCAACAAAGCAGAAAGTATTACTTTTATTCAGACTGGTAAAATATACACTTCTCTTCCTGATAATCATTGAAACCATGCATCCAATAATTAATTAGAAGCTATTCTCAGCATAAAAGTAGGATACATAAAGTAACAAAAGAGTCTAAATTTGATGAGGCAAAAAACTAGCCTTCATGGTCACATTCAACATTATTAACTAATGTAGATATTCTTATTTATCAATTTGAGTGAAAAATATTGTACCTATGATTAAGGAGCTTGAAGACAGTAAATAATCACATCTGAAAAGTCCCTCCCAAAAAGTAATAGATTCAAGTATATACTTGTCTATTAGCAAGAAGATTATTTTTCATTTTGAATTGCTCGAATAATTAACCATAGTTGTCTTGACAAGCAGTTTACCACAAGCAACATTTATGGTAAAATCCTCAGTGTTTTCTTTATTATTTTGGGGTAAATAAGAACTAACCAATGAACTGTTTCTAATCCAGAGATGAGTGATATTCCTTCCACATAATCATGTGAAAGAAACTCCAGTATCAATGAATTAAAGCAAATTTAACTACATCAAACTAAGATCAAAATAGACAGAGTTATAAAGTGAACTACTAAGAACAAATAGTTTTGGAAATTGATTTATGGAGGAATATCCATTATTGTGTTTTTCCTTCTATACATCTTTTAATCGTACAAATTGTCTCCTAAACTTCAGTTTGAATCTCTAATCCTTCATTTAACAACTCCTCTACTTACTAAATTTTTTTAAAACAATATTTTTATATTGAAGAGTATATTTTATTTCAAACATTATGAAACACACATGCAAACATGCAAAATAATGTAACTCCCCTTAGTGTTTCAACTTTCCATTACAATGCAAATGTAATGATTTCATTAGCCAGGCAACAATACCCACAGTCTTTCAACAGACCAAACCAATATATTTTCTCGGTGAATTCCAACTTCCCTTAAGATATAATCTTATTCCTATGTTGGAACATTTGTTGATGATTATTTTTAGATTTGGATTTGCCATTATAATCTTTGATTGGAAAGGAATAAGCACAATGTATGACTTGAGATTTTAAATTTACAGATGCATTCTACTTCCTAGACAGGCAAATATAAAAAAATATTTCACTAAATTTTAAGCAAACAACTGAACAGTAACTTTTTCAATTTCTAAACGTTAAATGAAGAGGGGGGGTGGCAAAATAACACTTCTAGTTCATATTCAATCTTTCCAGGAGTCTGCCCAGGCCACACTTTGTTTTGTCATAGGTAGAAAACTCTCCATAGAAGCCCTGTTAACCTAATAAAACTAGACAAGCGGTCCCAGTGAAAAGAATCAGCAAGATGAGAGTGACGAGTGTGTGTGTGTGTGGTGTGTGTGTGACAGGGAAAGAGGGAGGGGAGGAAGGGAAGGAAAGAGAAGAGAAGAGAAGAGAAGAGAAGAGAAGAGAAGAGAAGAGAAGAGAAGAGAAGAGAAGAGAAGAGAAGAGAAGA
>NW_007247009.1:0-5711 GCF_000164805.1 Carlito syrichta | reverse complement strand
CCCCTGCTGGTCAACCAGCTTTCCAGCCAGCTTAACCAGCTGGCCACCTACCTGAGCTGCCTGCTAGCCAGTTGACTTAACTTGCCAACCACCTAGCTAACCAGCCAGCTAGCCAGCTGACTTGACTATCTGACTTAACTAGATAGCAATCAGGCTAGCCAGCTGGCAAAACTAGCTACCTACATACATAGCCCGCTGGCTTGTCAGCTGTCTTAGCTACCTAACAATCTGCTAACCTGCTGGCCAGTGAGCTGACTTAACTAGGTGACTTAACTAGCTAGCCAGTTGGCTAACCAGCTGACATAAAGGTGGCTATCCTGCTTGGCAGCTGGCTACCCAGCTGACTTAATTAACTAACTTAACTAGCAAGCCAGCTGACTTAACTAGCTGACTTAATTAGCTAGCTACCTAGCTAGCCAGCTGACTTATCTAGATGATTTAACTAGCTAGCTACTTAGCTAGCTATCCTATAGCTAGCTTACTTAACTAGCTGACTTAACTAGCTAGCTAGCTGACATATCAAGCTGACTTAACTAGCTAGGTACCTAGCTAGCCAAGTAACTTAACTAGCTGAAATAACTAGTGAGCCAGCTGTCTACCCATTGGATGTAACAAGCTTTTTAACTAGATAGCCAGCTGGAGAGAGAACTGACTTAACAAGCTAGCCAGCTGACTAAACTAGCTGACTTATCTAGCTGGTCAGCTGGCTAGGCCGCTGACTTAATTGCCTAGTTACCTAGATAACCAGTAGCCTATCTAGCTGACATAACTAGCTGACTTAACAAAGTAGCTAGCTGACTAGCCAGCAAAATTAACTAGTTAGCTACCTAGCTGGACAACTGGATAAACCAACTGAATTAACTAGCTGAAATAATTAGATAGCCTGATGGCTAACCAGCTCACTTAACTAGCTACCTACCTACATAACCTGCTGACTTGCCAACTCTCTTAACTACTTCACTACCTAGCTAACCTACTGGTCAGCGACCTGACTTAACTAGGTGACTATATGTGCTAGCCAGCTGGTTATCCAGCTGAATAACAAGCTAGCTATCCTGCTAGGCAGCTGGTTAGCCAGCTAATTTAACTAACTGATTGACTAGTTAACCAGCTTACTTAACTAGCTGATTTATCTAGCTAGCCAGCTGACTGGCCAGGTGAATTAACTAGCTGACCTAACCAGCCAGCCAGCTCTCTTGCCAGCAGACTTAACTAGCATGTTACCTAGCTAGTCAGCTGGATAGACAGCTGACTTAACTACTTGACTTAACCAGCTAGCAAGCTTGTTAGTCAGCTGACTCAACAAGCTGACTTAACTATTTAGCCAGCTGGCTAGCCAACTGACTTAACTAGCTCCCTATCTATCTAGCTAGTTGGCTAGCTAGCTGATTTAACTAACTCACTTAATTAGCAAGCCAGTTATCTTGCCAACTGACTTAACTAGCTTGCTAAATAGCTAGCCAGCTGGCTAGCCAGCTGACTTACCTAGCTGAATTAAACAGCTGGCCAACTTGATAGTCAGCTGAATTGACTAGCTTGCTATATAGCTAGCCACCTGTCTAGCCAGCTGAGTTAACTAGGTGATTTAACTAGCTGGTCAGCTGTCTCAATAGCTGACTTAAGTAGAAAATTACCTAGTAGCCCACTGGATAGCCAGCTGATTTAACTAGGTGACTTAACTAGCTAGCCAGTGGGCTAGACAGCTGATTTAACTATCTAGCTATGTAGCTAGCCAGCTGTCTAGCCAGTTGACTTAACTAGGTGATGTAAGTAGCTAGCCAGATGGCTAGTAGGCTGACCTAACTGCCTAGCAACCTAGCTAGCTAACTGGATAGCCAGCTGACTTAACTAGCTAGCTACCTACATAGCCCACTGTCTTGTCAGCTGAGTTAACTACCTAGCTACCTAGAAAACCAGCTGTCTAGTGAGCTGACTTATCTAGGTTACTTAACTGGCTAGCTAACTGGCTAACCAGTTGACTTAACTAGCTAGCTACTCAGCTAGGAAGCTGGCTAGCCTGGTGACATAACTCACTGACCTAACTAGTTAGCAAGCTGACTTAACTAGCTGACATAACCAGCTAGCTACCTAGCTAGCAAGCTGGCTTAGCTATCTGGCTTAACTAGCTAGTTACATAGCTAGCTATCTAGCTATCCAGCTGACTTAACAGGCTAACCTAACTTGCTCCCTAGGTGACATAACATGCTGAATTATATAGCTAACTTCCTAGCTAGCCAGGTGACTTAACTAGCTGAAATAACTATCTAGCCAGATGTCTATCCATGTGACTTAACTATCTTTTTAAGTAGCTAATCAGCTGGACAACCAACTGACTTAACGAGTTGACTTTACCTAGTCAGCTGGTTCCAACTGACTTAAATGACTGACTTTACTAGCTGGCTACCTATCTAGCCAGGTGGCTAGCCAACTGACTTACCTAGTTTACTTAAGCTAGCAAGAAGTCTAGCCAGCTCACTTAACTAGCTAGCTAACTACCTATTGAGCAGGCTAGCAGGCTGAATTAACTAACTGACTTGAACAGTTAGCCTGCTGGCTGGCAAGCTGACTTATCTATCTAGCTACCTACCTAGCCACATCCTAGACAGTTGACTAAACTAGCTGACAACCTGCTAGCCAGTTGGCTAGCAAGCTGACTTAACTCACTGATATCAATAGCTAGCCAGGTAGCTATCTAGCTGACTTATCTATCTAGCTACCTACCTTGCCAGTTGGCTAGCCAGCTCTCTAAACTACCTAAATTAACCAGCTTGCCAGCTGGCTAGACAACTGTCTTAACTAGCTCGCTACCTAGCTAGCCAGTTCTCTAGCCAGCTGACTTAACTATCTGAGTTAACTAGGTAGATACCTAGCTGGCAAGCTGACTTAAATAGTAGTAATCACTAGCTACTGAGCTAACAAGCTTACTTAAATAGTTAGCAACCTAGCTAGTTAGATGACTTAACCAGTTAGCTAACCATTAAACTTACTCGTTATCTAATGTGCTAGCTAGCTGACTTTACCATCTGACTTAACTCGTTAGCAAAAGAGCTAGCTAGTTAACTCAACCAGCTGACTTAACTCGTTAGCTAACTATTTATGTAGCCTACTCAACCTGCTGACCCAACCCATTTGCTAACTACCTCGGTAACTGACTTCACCACCTGACTTTACCTATCAGTTATCTAGCTAACTACCTGACTCAACCTTCTAACATTACCCATTAGCAAACTAGCTAGCTAACAGTCTTAACCCACTGACAAAATTAGAAAGCTGACTTAACTACCTGACTTAGGTAGATGACTTAACTATTTATCCATCTGACTTAACTGGCTTACTTAACTAGTTAGCTAGCTGACTTAACTACCTGAATTAAATAGTTAGCTAACTATTTAACTAGCTGAATAATTAGCTGATTTAATAAATAGCTAACTAGTTAGGTAGCAGATTAAGTAGATGACTTAAATGTTCGCTAACTAGTGAGCTAGCTGACTTAACTAACTGACTTAACTAGTTGGCAAACGAGATAGCTAGCTGACTTAACGAGTTGGTTAACGAGTTAGGTAACTGTTTTAACTAGTTGGTAAACGAGTTAACTGGTTGACTAAACTAGTTGTTTAACAAGTTACCTGGGTGAGTCAAGTTGTTGGCTGACGAGTCGGCCGACTACTTAGCTGGTTTAACATGATGGCTGACTACTCAGCTGACTTGGTAGCTGGCTTAACAAGTTCGCCAACTAGTCAGGCGACTACTTAGCTGGGTTAACTAGTGGATGGATGTATTGGCTCACTAGTTAGCAATGTTAACTTGCTGACTGATGGTTTGATGATATAACTAGTAGACCGATTATTTGGCAGTCTAGTTAGTTGAAATAACTAGTCGGCCAACTAGTTGACTGAGCTAACTTGTCAGCTGACATATTGGTCGAATGTTGGGTCCATTGGTTAGTTGACTTAACTTTTAACCAGCTAGTCGGCCGACCGGTTAGCTGACTTAACTAGTCAGCCAGCAAGTGAGCCGACAGGTGAGCTGACTTAACTAGATGGCTGGTGAGTGACCCGACTGGTCAACTTAATTAACTAGTCAATGAGCGATGGAACTGTCTTGTCAGTTGACTTAACTAGTCAGCCGGCGAGTGGGTCGAATGGTCAACTGATTTAACTAGTCGGCTAATGAGGCAGCTGACTTTAGTCAGGTGGCAAGTGCGCTGACTGGTCAGAAGACTTAAATAGTCAGCAGGTGAGTGAGCCGACATATGTACCAACTTAACTCGTTGGTCAGAGAGAGAAACGACATGTGAGCTGCCTTAACTAGTCAGCCGATGAGTGAGCAAACTAGTGAGCTGACTTAACTAGTAGGCTAGGGAGCAAGCCGACTAGTTAGCTGTCCTGTTGCCCTGCGAGCAACCCAACAACTTAGTTGATCTGTTGGCTGGCGAGTGAGCCGACTAGTTTGCTGACCAGTTGGTAGGCGAGCAACTACTTAGCTGACCTGATGAAAAGCTAGCGAGCCCGCTATTTAGCTGACCACCTAGCTGAGATGCTTGCAAATTAGATTGCTAAGTAACTAGCTGAGTTGCTAGCTGGCTTAACTACTTAGCTGACTAGTTAGCTGCCTATCTAGCTGAAATAACTAGCTAGCAAACAAGCTATCTAGCTGTCTAAGTAGCATACTTAACTAGTTAGATAACAGGCTAGTTAGCTGGCTAGCTGACTTTACTATCTAGCTGACTAGCTAGCAGATTTAACTAGCTAGCTGACTAGCAACATGACTAGCTAGCTGACTTAACTACCTAGCTGAATAGTTAGCTGACTTGCTAACTGGCTTAACTTGCTAGCTGGCTAGCTAGCTGACTTAACTAGCTGACTGGCTTATTGGCTAGCAATCTGGCTAGCCAGCTGACTTATCGAGATAGCTACCTGGTTAGCTAGACGGCTAGCCAGCTGGCTTAACCAGCTATCTACCTGACTGGCTAGCTGGCTAGGCAGCTGGCTAACTGGATAGTGGGCTCTCCAGCTGGCAAGCCAGCTGGCTTAAATAGCCAGCCAGCTGACTGGTTACTTGGATATCCAGTCAGATTATCTAGCTAGCCACCCTGCTGGTCAACCGGCTGTCCATCTGGCTTAACTAGCTGGCCACCTATATTACCAACCTGCTACCCAGTCGTCTTAACTAGTCAACCTCCTAGCTAACCAGCCAGCAAAACAGCTGACTTAATTAGGTGACTTAACTAGATAGGCATCCAGTGAGCCAGCTTGCTTTATTAGCTAGCCAACTGGCTTTCCAGCCAGCTAGCCAGCGCACAACTTGCTGACTTAACTAGCTAGCTAGCTGGTTAGCCAACTGACTTAATTAGCTAGCTACCTGCCTAGCCACGTGGCTAGCCTGCTGACTTAACTAGCTGATATAACCAACTAGACAGCAGACTAGCCAGCTGACTTAAGTAGCTAACTAGCTAGCTAGACAGATGGCTAGTCACTTGAATTAACTAGCTGACTTAGCCAACTAACCAGTTGGCTAGACATTTAACTCAACTAGGTGACTTAATTCATTAGTCAGCTGACCAGTCAGCTGACTTAATTTGCTGACATCACTAGCTAGCCAGGTGGCTAGCCAGTTGACTTAACTAGTTAGCTACCTATGTATACTGCTGGCTTGACAGCTGACTTAACTACCTATCTACTAGTAACCAGCTGGCTAGTGAGCTGACGTAA
>NW_007247008.1:1553-3154 GCF_000164805.1 Carlito syrichta | reverse complement strand
AGATCCTCCGCAAAAGAGAAAACACATAAAGACTCTAACTCTCTCCCAGGGGGGCTGAAGTCCCCATTGTTGGCAGCCTTCATCACTCGGAGCTCAGCCAGGGCTGCCGCTCCACCACCTCAGCAATCTCAGCAGCTGCTGCAGTCCCAGATGCCGCCACTGCAGGCATCGCCCCACACCTGCATGAGGCAACCCTCAGCTGTGGACTATGAAGTTCCCACAAGACTGATCTACTGAAATTGCTGCTGCTGCTGCCACTGCCTCACCCTGCCACTCTATCAGAGCTAGGCTCGTGGAGCTTCTTCCACACACCATGAAGAGGTGGCTACCACCACCACTATCATTACCTGCTCTGACCAATACTGGGCAGCTCCTGACTTCTACACCACCAGGTTTACAGTCACTTGAAGTCTCCAGCTGCTGTGGAAAAAGATCAAGTGGAGTGGAGAGACACCACCACCTGCTGGGGATCCAAGATAACAACATCAAAATGGGAAAGACAGAAGTTTCTTCCCCTTACTAAATATACACAGGCCAGATCTGAGTGGTAGACTTGGCAGGTAGACCAGATCTGAACCACGCTCCACAGCAGGCCAGGGACAACTGACCATAACGGTGAAAAAATCTACAGCTGGAAATCAGAGCTGAAAGGGCAATGGACTTAAGGGAAACGTCTCAGAGTGTGCTTGGTTGGTTTTGTTAGTTGACTGACTTTATTCTATTCTTTTTTTTCACTGTAAACCTCATCTTTGTATAGAGGAATAACACACCAATAAGGAGGTTGGTTAACTTGTATGTTAGCATCATTGTATGTTTCAGTTTTTTCGAATAATTATTGGTTAGTCTGTATTTGTTGTTATTGTTTTTATTTTTAGTTGTTTCAGTCTGTGTGTCTTTTTTCATTTTTTAGTTGGTACTCTTGTCTGTTTTCCCTCTTATTTTTCTCTGTCCCCAACCCCCTCTTCCCCCAACTCCCTACTCCATTCTTTTTTCCTTTTTAACCTCATTTGCTTTCAGGGAGCAAACCTACAATGCCACTACATGGACAGATTCCAAGGCAGTGGGAAGTGGGTTTCAGATTATGTAGATACCTGTTGGCAGATACTGCGACCTGCAGATAGATTTTTGAATCACAGCTCCTCCCTTAATTAAATTTCAAAACTGCAAAAAGAACCACCCCCAACCTACATTCCAACACCAGAATTGAACAAGCAAGAGGACATACATAAAGAATAGGAGATTGAACAAACAGAAGTAAAAGCAACACCTGCATCCTTGAATAATTAAATTAGTAAGACAGGGAAGGTTTTGGAAGAAAAAAGTAGGGAGGAAAAATCTGCACAATTGAAGAAAAACCAAAAGAAATATATAGGTCTCACACAGACCCCTAAGATGTCAGACATTGAGAAAACAGACTTTGGAACACAAACAATGAAGAGCCTCCAGAACAGCTGGTAACATGCAACAAACCCAGATATTGAAACTTTAATCGAGAGAATAAAAAAATTGATGAGACACAAGAGGAAAATAGAAGGAGATAATTACAGAAATAACAGCAGTAAAGAATACTGTGATGGAAACAAATAACAAACTAATAAGCA
>NW_007247008.1:0-896 GCF_000164805.1 Carlito syrichta | reverse complement strand
TGCTTCACAAAGTACAGAGAAAAGATGGAAAACACACATGAATAAACCCCAAAACCAAAAGAAAGACAACAAATGAACAGGAACAACAACTGTATAAGAAACACATGACAGGGAAAACCACCACATTTCAATAAATAACCTGAATGTGAAAGGACTAAATTCACCACTGAAAATACACAGAATGGTGAACTGGATAAGAAACCATGACTTCATTATTTGCTGCACCGTAGACTCATCTCACTACAAGGGACACAAACAGATTGAAAGTTAAAAGATGAAAAATGAGTTTCTAGGCCAGTGGATCACAAAAGAAGGCAGGGATCGCAGTTTTACTATCAGACAAAATAACCTTTATGCTATCCGAAATTTTAAAAAGACACAAAAGGACACTACATATTGATAAAAGCTTCAATTCTTCAACAAGAAATATTCATCCTAAACATGTATGCACCAAACACAGGAGAACCAACACTTATAAAAAAAACTAGTTAATAAACAGAAAGAAGATATTGACTCTAACTCTATTATAGCAGGGGACTTAAATACCTCACTGACAGATCTAGATAGACCATAGAGTCCAAAAATCAGCAAGTATATCCAGAACCTAAACTTGACACTTGACCAAATGGATACCTACAGATTATTCCACCCAACAACCACAGAGTATAAATGTTACTCATCACCACATGGAACATAGCCCATGATTGATCATATTCTTGGACATAAATCAACCATGAACAAATCCCACAAGGTTGAAATCTTGCCATGCACATTCTCAGACCAGAGTGGAATAAAAATAAACAATAAAACCAACAACATTTCCCCGAAGCCCACATAGACATGGACACTAATTAGCATGATGCTGAACAACGACTGGGTCAACACTGAAATAAAAG
>NW_007247007.1:689092-689875 GCF_000164805.1 Carlito syrichta | reverse complement strand
CCCCAGTGGGAAGCAGCCATGCTGGAGGCAGAGCCCCATGGATCCTATTGAAGGACTCCTGTTGGCCTTAAAGGAATGCGTGCTTCGGCTTGAAAAACACTTCCCTTGATAAACAAAACAATTAGCTAGAATGTGCAAGGATGTGGAATTAGCAGTAAACCTATGTATAGAAACGTAAAAAGGGCTCAACAGCAAAAATTTCCCCCCTGAAGGGACAAGGGAATGTTTTACTACCCCCTTTCCCATGAAATTTTGCAATCTTTAGCTAAAAAGGAAAAACTTCCTCATACCCTTTATAAGTAACAACATTGACAGTTGTGATTGATAAGGAAGTGAGAAACTGAGACAGAGTATCTCCAAAAACAGGTGTTTTCAGGAAAAACAAGTCACAGGCATGCCTTTTGATTTAAGAAACAATTAGAAAGAGGGTTAAAATTAAAGTAAGGATTAGAATTAAATACATAAGTTATAATTAAAAGATAAATGTTTATTATAGATGTAGGTATTAGTTAAATATAAGTAATAGAAGGAATAGTAAATAATTAAGTTTTAAGGTAAACTTAAAATTATACACACTTAATGTAGGCTTAAAATTAAATACACTTAGGATTAGAAGTAAGATTAATTTCATATATAAGTGTAGACTTAGACTTAAGTTTTGTTTAGAAATATAAAATGTAGCCGGGTTCAGTGGCTCAGCCTGTAATCCCACGCCTTTGGGAAGCTGAGGTGAGTGAATTGCCTGAGCCCACGGGTTTGAGACCCGCCTGGGCAGTGAGACCT
>NW_007247007.1:679334-688323 GCF_000164805.1 Carlito syrichta | reverse complement strand
AAAGAAAATAGATTAGTAAAGGAAAAGAAATAGAATAGCGAGGGGAAGAGATTCAGTTGTCCTAAAGGTCACAGGTTGTGGCTTATAAATTCTTGGCAGCTGGTGTTTTGTTACATAAATAATGCCACCAGTAGCAGGAAGGAACAAAAAGAAACCTGTAAAGGTCAACTTCCCCATAAACAAAAGGAAAAAACATGATGTAAGCATTTAATGTGTAACATCTGTTGCATTTTTGTGGGTACAGGGGTCAGTAAAAAAACTATATAAGCATGTAAGAATTGAATAAAAATTGGCAGAGTCCTGAACTCTACCCAAGAAGTTGACTCCTGTCCTTCTTCTTCGCTGTTCCTGATTCTCCCCATTCAGGCCCTGACTCTCCTGGAGCTGGACTCCGGCATTAGTGATAAGCATGTCACCAGGCAGTTGGAAGAGACCTGGGCTGGGGGAGATATGCCCCATGCTCTGGCACAGCCGAGTATCTGAAAGCACAAGGAGAAGCAGAGTTTGGGTTGTGCCTAGAGTATCTGCCCTATTGAAGTTGGCACTTGCACTAGAGCCAGAAGGGAACCCTGAGTTAAGGGTTTGGGGTACAAGACACTGCAGGGAGGCAGCTAATTCTGATTTATTCCCAGGATTATCCTCAGAGCTAGTGTATGACCAGTTCATGCTTCTAGCTACCTAGAGTCCATTTTCCTTGCTCCTGATACTGTTCCAGTTTCTCTGGAGAGAACTCCCTCCCCCTACTCAGTCCACGTGCTTTTCACAGAACATTAGACCTACTCCCCCCAAATCAAATCACTCTTTCCTCTGGGATGCTGATTAACTCTGAGATAGTGATGTAGCCTTATCATAATCAAGGAGATGCAATAAGACATTTTATGGGGCTCTACGGGGGGCTTTATCAGGGATTCCTTGCCACTGGACTTTAACGTGGATAATATGAAAAAATGCCTGGTAAGCACATCCTGCCAGAGAGATTCTGTCCAAGGTTGAGCCAACAAGGAGCAGTTGACAGACATGGACAGAGAAGCCAGGTTCTGGGACATTACTAGCAGGATTGAGTGCAGCTGTGCCTGAAACCGGTGATACCCTTACAATTTGGTTACTGCCACAAGCCAATTCATTCTCTTGTTGTTAAGCAATGGTGAATTGATTCTCCCACTTTCAGTAGAAAAAGGTCTAATTCTACTAGGCCCTTGAAATTCATTTTCAATTTCACAATATGTGCGTGACATAGGTATTATTACCATCTTATACAAACGAGAAGACTGAGGCTTGGAAATATGCAGTACTTTATACAATATGCAGAGTTCCTTGAACCAACTTTCAAACTCCTATCAAACTCTTAAGCCTGCACAATACAACAGAACCCCCTTACTCATGTAGTCTGCACTAGATGATCAGTTCACCAAAAAAATCAAGTTGGAGAATTACTTAAAAGTGACAAGGCTGGACTCGGTGGCTCAGCCTGTAATCCCAGCACTTTGGGAGGTCAAGGTGAATGGATTTCCTGGGCCCACGGGTTCAAGACCAGCCTGGGCAACTTGGCGAGACCTCATCTCTACAATAAATAAAAAATTTAGCTGGGCGTGGTAGCCTGCACATGTAGTTCTGGCTACTTGGAAGGCCGAGGTGGAAGGATCACCAGAGCCCAGCAGGTCCACGCTGGGGTGGTTGTGAGCATGCCACTGCACTCCAGCCTGGGCAACAGAGTGACTTCAACTCAAAAAAAGAAAAAAAAGTGGTACACATATACCTCGTATATTTTAACTGAAAACACATGAATGAAGCCGGGCTCGGTGGCTCAGCCTGTAATCCCGCGCCTTTGGGAGGCTGAGGTGAGTGAATTGCCTGAGCCTGAGGGTTCGAGACCCGCCTGGGCAACTTGGCGAGACCTCATCTCTACAATAAATCAAAAATTGGCCGGGTGTGGTAGCACGTGCCTGTAGTTCCAGTTACTTGGAAGGCTGAGGCAGAAGGATCGCCAGAGCCCAGCAGGTCGAGGCTGCAGTAGCCGGGAGCGGCCACCGCACTCCAGTCTGGGCGACAGAGTGAGAGTCCAACTCAAAAAAAAAGACAAAACAAACAACAACAAAAAACACATGAATGAGCCCGGCTTGGTGGCTCAGCCTATAATCCCGCGCCTTGGGAGGCTGAGGTGAGTGGATTGCCTGGGCCCGTGGGTTCGAGACCCTCCTGGGCAACTTGGCGAGACCTCATTTCTACAATAAATCAAAAATCAGCCAGGCAGGGTAGCGTGCGCCTGTAGTTCCAGCTACTTAGAAGGCTGAGGCGGAAAGATCACCGGAGCCCAGTGGCCAGGAGTGGCCACTGCATTCCAGTCTGGGCAACAGAGTGAGATTTCAACTCAAAAAAAAAAAACAAAACACATGAATGTGTGTTTGTATGCCCATCTTTTCTGTAGGCTCAAAATCTTCACATGCATATGTAACTGATGAGTTTCATGTCATTATTCTTGCATGATCTAAGCTAGACACCACCAAAGATTTCTAGTTTTTATTCCTTTAAAAAATAACTTTGAGACACTTTCAAGTACTTTGGGTGCAGAACTCCACTTTTTTTTTTTTTTCGAGTTGGAGTCTCACTCTGTCGCCCAGACTAGAGTGCAGTGGCCACTCCCGGCCACCGCAGCCTCGACCTGCTGGGCTCCAGAGATCCTTCCGCCTCAGCCTCCCGAGTAGCCGGAATTACGGGCGCGCGCTACCACGCCTGGCTAATTTTTTGATTTATTGTAGAGATGGGGTCTTGCCTACCCAGGCGGGTCTCGAACCCGCGGGCTCAGGCAATCCATTCACCTCAACCTCCCAAAGGCGCGGGATTACAGGCTGAGCCACCGAGCACAGCTCACATTTTTTTTCTTCCAACATCTTACAGTTTCTTGCCCACTTTTAATCCAACAGTAAGTTTTTCAGTTATCCACTTCTATCAAGTCTTTCCAAAGCACTCAACTTGATTTTCTTAGAAACAACTTCCTTTTGAATTAATTCATGCATTCATATTTTGACTTAGATTGCATAATTGTAATAAAAATACAACTGGCACTGGCATGCATAGATTGTATTAGCTTTGTATGGCTGCTATAACAAAGTACCACAAATTGGGTGATATAACAACACAGGTCTATTGTCACAGTTCTGAAGGCCAGTAGTGTGAAATCAAGGTGTCAGCAGGGTCATGCTCCCTCTGAAACCTGTGGGTGAAGGCTCTTTCCTTGATGCTTCTAAGGTCCAGGTCACTTGCTGACCATTTTTGGCATTCTTTGGCTTGTAGATGCAGCAATCCAATTCTCTGTCATCACATGGCCATCTTCTCTGTGTGTGTGTTTCCTCTTTTCAGAAGGACATCAGCCCTGCTGGAATAGGGCTCACCTTAATTATCTCATTTTAACTTGATTACCTTGGTAAAGTCCCTATCTTAAAAAAAAAAAGTTACCTTTTGAGGTATTAATATTAAAGATTAGTCTTTTTAGGAGGAAACAATTCAACCCATAATAGTTTACACACTACCCTGACTCTTAGTAAATTTATTGTTCATATGGTGAGGGGAAAATGGGTGTGGCATCCTAGAGCGGTAAGTAGTATTGGTTAGCACATTTTGCAGAAGAAAAATAAACTAGAAGTAAACAAACAGTGTCAATAAGGAAAGCCTGTTAAACTTTCTCCATAACAAATAAGTTAAATACACAAGTTTTAAAAAACAAAGAAAGCAAGCCCACTGCAGATTACAGAGGAAGCCAAAAGGATTGGAGAGGTAAATGATGAACAAGATAGCTGAAGCATTTTTCTGAGTAGCCATTGTAAATAGCATTTAGATCACTGATTCCTTTAAAAAAAAAAGAGGCAGGTCTTCCTGGGCAGTCTCTTCTGGGGGAGGGGGAAGAAAGTTCTTCCAAATCTGAGAATCCAACTGCATCTCTGTCAAGGACATATGAATTCTTTCTGTCATAGTGGGAAATATGGTCAGCCTTTCCCAGCTGAGTGTCTCCACGTTCAAAATTTTATATTCAGATATTTCTGATGTCCTCAAACCAGTCTCACCAGTGTCTCTAAATAAGTTCACATTTGCATTTATTCCTCCATTTTTTCTGGTTTATCACTCATCACTCTGGCTACACATGCAGGACTTACTCGGTGCTCCCCTCCTTAGGTGGCATCTCAGAGGGTTTCATAGATAGGTTGATGCATGCTGGCTATTGTGTTCTCCTGCTTCTGCCTATGATGCTTCCAAAGTTACAACATTTTCTTTTTCTTTCTTCTCTTTTTTTTTGAGTTGGAGTCTCACTCTGTTGCCCAGGCTGGAGTGCAGTGGCACGCTCACAGCCACCGCAGCCTCGACCTGCTGGGCTCAGGCAATCTTTCCGCCTCAGTGTTCCAAGTAGCTGGAACTACAGGCATGCACCACCACACCTGGCTAATTTGTTGATTTTTTGTAGAGATGAGGTCTTGCCAAGTTGCCCAGGCTAGTCTCAAACCCATGAGCTCTGGCAATTCTCTCACCTTGGCTTCCCAAAGTGCTGGGATTATAGGCGTGAGCCACCACGCCCAGCCTCAGCTACAACATCTTTAAGGTGCTGTCTTCTAGACTGTCTCTTTAACATGTTTTCCCAGTTCCTTGCAGCAGCTTTCATAGTGTATGCTCAACAAATATGTATAGAATGATGGATCCGTTATGCTCTTAGGTAGCAGAGAGAATAAGGCCCACGAAACATTCCATTCCCTATATTCCCCAGTCTGTCTGGAGTTAAATGGAGGCACGGGATTTGTTCTACGCAGCAATATACAAAGCTTTAAAACTGCACTTAGATGTCTTTAGAGTGAGAGAGCTGGAGCCTGGAGTCAATGCATTATGATTTGCTCTAAAATGAAGTTACCATAGGCAGGCTATGGCTACAGTAAACTTTGGATTGATAGGGACATAGAGAAATATGAAACTGAATCATTTAAATAGAGGTTTCCCAAACCCCAAATATTTCCTAAGCACCCCAATCATCTCAGTTATTCTTCATTTCCGGTAAAGGACCAGAAGGTGGAGTCAGCATCTTTGAGTCTTAAAATGAAAAAGGTCTTGTCATTTTTTTTGTTGTTTTTTGTTTTTTGAGTAGGAGTCCCACCCCGTTGCCTAGGCTGGAGTGCAGTGGCATGCTCACAGCCACTCCAGCATCGACCTGCTGGGCTCTGGCAATCCTTCCGCCTCAGCCTTCCAAATAGTTGGAACTACAGGCGTGCACTACCACGCCCTGGCTAATTTTTGATTTATTGTAGAGACAAGGTCTCAAGTTGCCCAAGTTTATCTCAGGCAATCCACTCACCTCAGCCTCCAAAAGTGCTGGGATTACAGACTGAGCCACCAAGCCCAACCAGTCTTATCATTTTGATGGAATAAGATGCCAGGGTGGGGGAACACCTATCACTAGCAAACTTTCTGCAGTAGAAAAAAATGAATTTATAAGCAATTTGCTGATTCTGTGAATGAAGGAAATTCTGAAAGGGTTCTGTCTGGCAAGGGATAGTAAATGGAACCTAACTGAACCGTTCCTATTATGACAATTCTGAGACGTACATACATGCTATGGTATGAATGTTGGTGCCCCCAAAATTCAAAATTTGGAACCTAATACCCAATGTGATAGTATTAAGATGTAAGATAGTATTAAGGGACCCATGGAGAAGTGATTAACTCAGCTCTCATGAATGAGATTCCCAGGTGAGTGTCCCCACATTCAAAATTTTATATTCAGATATTTCTGATGTCCTCAAACCAGTCTCACCAGTGTCTCTAAATAAGTTCACATTCGCATTTATTCCTCCATTTTTTCTGGTTTATCACTCATCACTCTGGTTACACATGCAGGACTTACTCGGTGCTCCCCTCCTTAGGTGGCATCTCAGAGGGTTTCATAGATAGGCTGAGGCATGCTGGCTATTGTGTTCTCCTGCTTCTGCCTGTGATGCTTCCAAAGCTACAACATTTTCTTTCTTCTTCTTTTTTTTTTTTTTTGAGTTGGAGTCTCACTCTGTTGCCCAGGCTGGAGTGCAGTGGCACGCTCACAGCCACCGCAGCCTCAACCTGCTGGGCTCAGGCAATCCTTTCTCCTCAGTGTTCCAAGTAGCTGGAACTACAGGCATGCGCCACCACACCTGGCTAATTTTTTGATTTATTGTAGAGATCGATGGGAGCTGCATTGCCCCTTGTACCATGTAGGATGTAGCAAGAAGCACCATATTTGAAGCAGAGTGAGAGTTCTCATCAGACACTGAATCAGCAGGCATCTTGATCTTGGAGCTTGTCAGCCCCCAGAACTGTGAGGAATAAACTTCTACAGGCTATAAGTTACCCAGTCTACAGTATTGAGTTATAGCAGCCTGATTGGACTATGGCAATGCATGGGGTTAGTTTTTGGACCAGAGATTCACAAACTCTTTGCAGATGACCGTGCTGGATCTCTCTCCAGCAGTTCTCCTCCCTGAGCAAATGTGCTGTGACCTCTACACATCTGGCATTCACCTCCAGCTTCCTGCCCCTCCAAGAAGCCTTATTGTACTGGCTCCAAGAACATGGTCTCCAGCATGAGAAACACAGATGCAGCCTGTGACTTGACCATCTATGTGAGTGGGCTGATAGCCGTCCACTGCCTATCTTTTTCAGGTGGAAGGTAAATGACAGTCCAGTGGGTCTCCATGAGTACCAACAAACTGAACAGACTCCCCAGGTGCTCTGGTAGAGGCCTGCAAGAATGAATCAAAAGAAAAGGCTGTCCAAAGCTTTTCACCAATGGAGAGAAAGGAAACTCACTGTACAACAAAAACTCTGTTGGAGATTTCTTCACCAGATCCTGTCTCCACTCTCTGATTCCTTCTTATAGCCTTGGAAATCGGATCCTAGAATTTCACATCGAGTGTATACTGTTATCTTTAAAAAAAATCTATACTTTAATATCTTATTACATGTGGGGGGAACAAAGAGAAATGACAGAGAAACTATTACTAGCTGGAGCCCTAATATACTTCTTTACTGTTGAACACAGTTTATATGGGGCTTCTGTTATTTGTGGCCTATGGCAGTCTGTTCCCACAACTTACCACAAAGTCGTTCAGGGTGGAAAGGGTTACTACTTGTAGAATGGGAAGTTCTTACTCAGAAAAGTAAAAACTATATAAAATCAGACTTCAGAAGGATTAAGATACATAAGCTAATACATTCATAACACACCAACACAAGAAAGTTGGGGTGTTAGAGGCCCCATCCTTAAACTCTACACTCAAGAAGTCCCTCTCCCAGGCTTTCCTCTAGTGTGCTGGTCTGAGTCAGCAAGTAAATATCTGTGGTTCTGCCTAGCCAGCATCCCTTCTCCTAGTAACAGAACGCAGCATTTCCTTTTGGGGAATCACTCCTTCCCCTTGTGGTTTATTTTAAATGATTAAACATTTGAATCCCAGAGTTTGGCTTATGACCTAGATCTTGCCATGAAAATATGGTATCTCTCTGATGGCAGTTTTTTGTTTTGTTTTGATTTTGAGAAATGACATGCCATGGCCCAAGAAGCAGCAGCAGGGGTTGATGGATGGAAGAGATAATACACAATAAGCTAAGTAAATAAATACAGTATATTAGAAAGTGACAGGAGCCATGGGAAGAAATAGATCAAACTAAGGAAGTCAGGAGCAGGGGAGGTAGCAATTTTGGATGGAGTGGTTAGGGTAGTTTTCATTGAGGTAGCTTTTAAGTAAAGATTAGGAAAAGTGGGAATTCCAGAGAGGGATGAGTCAGTGCAAAGTGCTGACAGCAGACACCTGCCTGCCTTGTTCAAGGACTAGCAAGGAGGCCAGAGTGATTGAAGCAAGGTAAGCCAGGGGAAGGCAGTAGCAATGAGGTCGCAGGGGCTAACAGAGGAGCAGATCGTGTAGGACTTTGGCTTTTACTCTGAGTTAAATGGGAAGCCACTGGGGAGATTTTGAGCAGAGAAAGGATTTGATCGGGCTCGTTGTTTTAAAGTCACTCCGGCTGCTGCATGGAAACAGACCACAAGGAGACCAGGGAGGAAACCACTCTCATGATCCATGTGGAAGATGATGAAGACATAGATAAGAAGTGGTCAGAATACACAATAAGCTAAGTAAATAAATACAGTATATTAGAAAGTGACAGGAGCCATGGGAAGAAATAGATCAAACTAAGGAAGCCAGGAGCAGGGGAGGTAGCAATTTTGGATGGAGTGCACGCCTGTAGTTCCAGCTACTTGGAAGGCCGAGGCGGAAGGATCGCCGGAGACCAGCAGATCAAGGCTGCGATGGCCGGGAGCGGCCACTGCACTCCAGCCTGGGTGACAGAGTGAGACTCCAACTCAAAAAAAAAAAAAAAAAAAAAAAAGAAGTGGTCAGACTCTGGGTATGCTAGGAAGGTCCAACCAACAGAATTTCCTGAGCCCTGGAGGTGGAATGTGAGAGAAAGATGACAACTGAAGGATGGAATTGCCATTGAGATAGTGATGCTATGGGAAAAGTTGGAGAAAAGACCAGGGGCACAGATTTGGACTTAAGGTTGAAATGTATTTGGATATCCAAGAGGAGATGTTAAGTAGGCAGCTGAATAGAGGAGTATGGAGTTCGAGAAATAGGTGTGTCCTGGGGATAAACATTCAAAGCCAAGCTTTCTCTCTCCTTACCCAACAAAACCTGGATCAGGCTTGTCAGGTCATGGAATAAAGGATGAGAACTCTTTGTAGGGGAAAATGACAGTCACTTCTATCAGTCAAAATCCTGCCTTTAAGATTAAAGAGATAGTCAGGCTCGGTGGCTCAGCCTGTAATCCCGCGCCTTTGGAAGGCTGAGGTGAGTGGATTGCCTGAGCCCGTGGGTTCGAGACCCACCTGGGCAGCGAGACCTCATCTCTACAATAAATTTTTTAAAAATCAGCCGGGCGTGGTAGCACATGCCTGTAATTCCGGCTACTTGGAAGGCTGAGGCAGAAG
>NW_007247007.1:678258-679314 GCF_000164805.1 Carlito syrichta | reverse complement strand
GCACTCCCGTCTGGGTGACAGAGTGAGACTCCAATTCAAAAAAAAAAAAAAAAAAACCAAAGAGACTTCATTCCTTCAGCCTAACCCACCCCCTCCCTCGTTCCTCCCATTGGTCCCTATCCCCAGTAGGCTGGAACCCACACTCTAACCAGCGGCTCCCTGGCTTCTCCCCACCAGAGTCCCCATGAGCCCATTCCCAGGTGGGCAGTTCCAAAAGGATGAAATCACCAACATTGGCCTCCTGGAAAATTTCTCCACTTCTCACGTTACAGAGGAATCATTAGGTGACTGTAGCCAGCGGACCAGTGTGGTTGGTGTCAGATTTTTGTGTTTTGTTTAGAAGGAATTTTCAGGTAGACATGGGCATACAGAAGTAATATAACTAGGTGCTTTACTGAGTAGAGTAAGAGTTCATATTCAACAAAGGAAAGTTGTTTTTTTAAATTTTTTTATTTTTGTAGAGACAAGGTTGCCCAGGCTGGTCTTGAACACTTGGGCTTAGCAATCCAAGTTGCCCAGGCTGGTCTTGAACACTTGGGCTTAGGCAATCCTCTCGCCTCTGCCTCCCAAAGTGCTGGAATTACAGGCATGAGCCATTGCATCGGCTAGCTGTTGCTTTTTTAAAGATAATATACTTCTCAAGGGAAGAGACGTGGTCATGTAGTCAAGACAGTTATGCTAAAACTGTTGTGTCCAGGATTATTAATTTTTTATTTTTATTTTTATGGTTATAAAGGTGTGGGTCTAGAGGTAGGGGCTTTTTTTTTTTTTTTTTGGAAATGGGCCGTTTCAGGACTGGGTTTTTGTTACTTTTTCTTTTGTAGGGTAGGGAAGTTTTTGACCCTATAGGGCCATCTCAGGGCTGACATAGTGACATGGTGGGTGGAGATTTTGTAAAACCACAATGTTAATAATATTACAATGAACGTATAATAAAGGCAAAGGTTACAACACGTCAACTTGGTTATTTATGTGTATATCTAGGGGAATTCTCGAGGTGTGTCCTGTCTGGTGGTCGGCTCTCAACCACAGATATCCTGAGAGAAGGAATGTGGG
>NW_007247007.1:672565-677710 GCF_000164805.1 Carlito syrichta | reverse complement strand
CGGGGAACAAAAGACAGCCTGACAGGCAGGGCTGTATTGCATCTAAGACCCCGTGGCTTCAGTCTTTGTGTAGACGTAGGCGGGCTGGCTCGCCGTACGTGTCCTCGGGGCCTCGGCGGCGGGGCCGAGCGAGGGTCTGGCCGGGGCTCCAGGGGGCTCGAACTCGTCCTCCCCGGCGGCCGCGAACGCCGGGGTGGGGTCGGCTCCTCGAGTCCCTTCGCCTGGCCCCGCCCCACCTTCATCGTTTGAAACGGGAAACTGTCACTTGTCTCAAACATTGTGAGGGTGTTCCAAGAGTTAATGTTCCATAAAGTGCACCGTGTGCTCAAAAACGTGGCTAGTAATGAAGGGTTTTTTGTTGTTTTTTTTTTTATCCTACTTCAAAAAAGGGACTTGAGGCATCATACTTAACAGTTTTGGATCCTGATCCTTTTTCACTTTATCACTGTACGATCTTGGGCACGTTAACTGTCCTCTGGGTGCCTAAATTTTCTCATCTGTAAAAGTGGGGATAATCATCATGTTTACTTGGTAGAGTGGTTGTGAAGAATAGGTGACTTCGTAAAACAAATGGCTTACAACAGGATTTTCAGCATGGGCAGGATTCAGTCAATGCCATCCTCTATATCATCATCCATAAGGCAAGCAATGCTATGCTGAAAGGTTTTTTTCCATAATTAATGTAGCTCCCATAGTGTTGTTTCCAAGAAGTTATCAAAATTGTTGAAATAAAGATTTGATTGTATTGCTAGTTATTTCCTAGAAGGTTGTACTGATAAAAGTGCAGATCCTTAGGCCTTGTTCGGTGGTACAGCCTGTCATCCCAGTACTTTGGGAGGCCGAGGCGAGTGGATTGCCTGAGCCGGAGGGTTCAAGACCAGCCCTGGCAACTTGGCGAGGCCTAATCGCTACAATAAATCAAAAATTAGCCGGGCGTGGTAGTGCTTGCCTGTAGTTCTGGCTACTTGGAAGGCTGAGGCGGAAGGATCACCAGAGCCCAGCGGGTGGATGCTGGGGTGGCCGTGAGCATGCCTCTGCACTCCAGCCTGGGCTAGGGAGTGAGACTCCTAGTCAAAAAAAAAAAAAAAAAAATTGCAGACCCTTTCCTTACATTATGCACACCAGAAAAACACAAAATGAAGTCAAATGGTAGACAAAGTGTTACAAGGGAGATTCTGCAGCCAGAGAGCTAAGAAAGATGAAAGGCTCTCAAATTATACTTAAACTTTTAGGAATAGTTATAAATATTTTTCCCAGTATTTCAAACATGTTTTTTTTTTAATTCCTTGTACCCCTGGCCCATCCAGTTAGCTTCTGATTAAAGTCAAAGATTTGCTACTTTGAACCATATCTATTAATTTTCATCTTTGTTGTAATTATATTTAGTTTAGTTTAGTTTTGTTTTGTTTAAGTTGGACTCTCACTCTGTCACTGAGGCTGGAGTGCATTGACACACTCACAGCTACCTCCACCTTCTTGGCTCAGGTAACCTTCCCGCCTCAGCCTTCCAAGTAGCTGGAACTACAGGCGCACACCACAATGCCCAGCTAATTTTTTGACTTATTGTAGAGACAAGGTCTTGCCAAGTTGCCCAGGCTGGTCTCAAACCCCTAGGCTCAGACAATCCTCTTGCCTCTGCCTCCCAAATACTGGGATTACAGGCGTGAACCACTGTGCCCAGCTGTATTTAATTTTTTATCTACACTGCTTATCACTCCCAATCATTTTTATAAAAGAAGTGTAAAATCCAGTAAAGTGCTCAAATTGAATGGGCTTCTATATAGAGACTACACTCCACCAGAACTGTGATGGGGGAAGCGGGGAGTGGGGAAGATGGGAGAGTCCCATTGTGCAGGAACTGTGGCAGTATTTTCATTTTTCATTCCTTATTCACCTTGGTGTCTCCAGGACTCTGACTGCATGATCATATATATCAGTAGTAACAAGTTGGGCATTTGTTTTTGCCACAGTGATATATTTAAGATAGTAGAAACAAGCTGATATTTAGCCATATATTGGATTTGAGAAAGAAAAGAGATTTCATTACTCTGCAGAGAAATAGCATATTGTCCCTTCAAATTGAGCTTTAATCAAATACAATATCATTTTGCAAACTTTTCATTAATGATCAATGTATACTTTTTCATTTATGGAAAAGCCCCGGGGGAACACCACTTATCAGCAAGGGTGCCTGAACGATGCATATTTGTATACCTAACCCTTAACTGTACCCCACAATTTTAAAATAAAAAATATATCTAAGAAAAAAAGAAAAAGCCCCACCTGAATATAGTGCCTTTTGACAGGGGAGCTGAGTTCCTGACAGTATTTCATGAGACTTTGAGTTATGAGCAAATGGCCATACTCCATGAACTGCTGCCTCAAAAACTAAGGTTGAACTCCGAGGGACAGGGATACACACACACACAACACACATACACACAAATAAATATAAAATAAATATAACCAGGAATTGAGAGCAGAGAAAAATGTAAGCACAGGAAGTAAATCCAGGGGGTGAAAAGGATAAAAGGTTTCAGTGCTATCCAATGGAACATTCTGTGGTGATGGAAATGTACTATATGTTAATTAATTTACATATAAGTGGCCACATGTGAAAAGTGGCTCCCTTATAGGGCAGTGCAGTGTTGTTTTCATAGCTGATGTATCTAGAAAAATAAACTTATTCAGGTACATGGTTCTTGTCATTTGAAAGTAAAACATACTTCATTCACTGATTTATTCATTCACTGATCCCTCAATTATTAGTGGCCTTGAAGGAAGCAGAGGTTTTCCTGATACTCAGCTATGAGGACAATTTTCTGTAGACTTTATTATCAGGGCATCTTGATATATTGTCCTGTGAAAGTCTGTTCCACTAAGGAGTTGGGAGTAGGAGGGATGGAGTCAATGAATGTGGCATAATTTGTAATGCTTTTTAGAATTGGGTATAATTATACTAACTTTTGTAGCAAAATGTAAAGTATACAGGTAAGAAAAAAAAAAAACTAAACTAAATCTCTAAACATTTCACCACTCAGAGACATAATTACTGTTAATATTTCGATGCATATATTTCCAGACTTTTGTACCATGTAATCATAATATGTCCCTTGATAGGTCCCAGAATATCCAACTTTCTCCATGGAAGGGAATTACATTCTGGGGGCCAGGGTCACTTTTACCTTTACTCTTGGACTGACCCCACCTGAGAAGGTCACCTTCTCCCTAATCCTTCCCTGCACTTCTGCCAATCACCTGGCTTTGGGGCAATTACAAATTACAGGTACTTGAGAGGATCTTTCAGGAGGAAAGAGGAAGAAGGTCATAACTGTAGTTGCATGATGAGTAATCCAGGATGTGTCAATCTTGGCAGGGTTGACATTTGGGGCTGGATAACTGTTTGTTGTATGTTTGGGGGAGGGCAGAGGCAGAGGGATGGCCTGTGCATTATATAATGTTTTGCAGCATCCCTGGCCTCTACCCACTAGACGCCATTGGTACACTCCTCCTTCTCCCCATCATGGCAATCAAAAATGTCAGTGAAAACCACTGGGTTAATGGACACCACTAAATTATTTCTGACATGCTCTAGAGTTTCAAATTCCAAGTTGCATGTAAGAGAGAGACTGAAATCAAAAGAGGCAAAACGTAAGCTAAGGGAGCTATTTAGTCCGTTGCACTATTAATTTACTGTGAGATCTTGGTGGGCAAGTTTATCAGTTAAGATCCAAACAGGAAAAAGGACAAAAATGAAGGGAATTTTTGAGGGGACTCTTTAGAGAATAGTGGGCAGGATCAGAGGAACCAACAAATGATGGTGAGGCACCTAGGGAAGAGCTTTAGTGAGACACCAATCCCAGTCTGGTGTGCAGGGGTGGGGAGGAGACCAGAGCTGGGAAAAGGGAGCTGGGCTACTGGTGGATAGGCTACTCGCTCCAGGGCTGCTGTGACTATCACAGAATGCAGCCGCTGCCAGAGCAGCAGCCTGTGAGAACAGGCAAGTGGGGCACAAGTATCCCGGCCTCTCTCTTTCTGTTCCTGGCCCGCTGATCTCCTCTACTGGCCAAACCTAAGTGGAAGCTAAAGGGTAGACGGCAGTCAGCCAGCCTGCTGGGCTCATGAGAGGGAGCCCACTGAATATACCATCAGCAAGAATCTGATGTCTTTTTGCTTCTGGAGAATGAAGGTTTGGGGGCTCCACTTCTGAAGGGATATTGTGGGAATAAAATAAAATAGACCCCCCAAAAAAAGGTTTTTGAAAAATAAAGCACACGCTGTACACATGCAGGCCACTGCTGCTTTTGATCTCTGACTGTAGTTTCATGCAGTAATGTCGAGTCATTATGTTTTTAAGTACTGTCCTGCAGGCATCCTTTAAGCTTTTTCTGACCTCCCTACTTCAACTCACTTGTACTGTTTGGTGTACTAAAATAAATATTTGCTGATGCTTGAGTAAATAGCTGGATATTTTATATACCTTGCACTTGTGCATATAATTTTTCTTGCAACTTAATTGTTTCCCTTTTTCTATTACAGAAACCATGTCAGAAAACCTCAGAGTTTGAAAGGAACTTAAAGTTTCTCACCTGAAATCTGAGAACGTGCAGCCCCTTAAAAATGCATAGGAGCCAACCACAGTGGCTCACGCCTGTCATCCCAGCCTTTTGGGAGGCAGAGATGAGAGGATTACCTGAGCCCAGGGGTTTGAGACCAACCTGGACAACTTGCCAAGACCTCATCTCTACAATAAATAAAAAATGAGCCGAGTATGGTGGTGCGTGCCTGTGGTTCTAGCTACTTGGAAGGATGAGGCAGAAAGATCGACTAAGCCTGGCAGGTCAAGGCTGCAGTGGCCGTTAATTTGCCACTGCACTCCAGCCTGGGTGACAGAGTGAGACTCGGACTCAAAAAAAAGAAATGCATAGGAAAACAAAACAGTGAAATAACATGACGAATATATCAGTGTAGAAATAAAATTGTTTATATAATTAATACTAAGAGCACAAATAACCCATTATGAAATTGTGTTTGTAGAAAAAAAACTTGATTGATTTGCTGAGGAAATATATTCTTTCTAAAGATCTTTTTTTTTTTTTTTGAGTTGGAGTCTCACTCTGTCTCCCAGCCTGGAGTGCAGTGGCC
>NW_007247007.1:624661-672545 GCF_000164805.1 Carlito syrichta | reverse complement strand
CTCAGCCTTCCAAGTAGCTGGAACTACAGGCACGCGCTACCACGCCCGGCTAATTTTTTGTTTTATTGTAGAGATGAGGTCTCGCCAAGTTGCCCAGGCGGGTCTCGAACCCGCGGGCTCAGGCAGTCCACTCACCTCAGCCTCCCAAAGGCGCGGGATTACAGGCTGAGCCACTGAGCCCGGCTCTAAAGATCTTTAAAAGCATTATTATTGAGTTTTTAAAATGTTAGAAACAAAAGTTAGATGTACACAGATTTTGCTTGTGTAAAAGATTTGTATTCCTATCACCCCCTCCCCACACTTGTGAGTTGCACTGTTGTATGCGCAGTTGTTTTAACAGTTCACAGTTCTGTAGCACTTGGCCAAGAAGAACTCATCTTTCAGCAGTAAGGGACCCAGATTATGACCTGGACCCTCTAGGGGATCCATACCTAAGAGCATGTATGAGACCCCAGAATGTCCTGATCTCAGCCCAATTTTGAAATTGAGCTGCATGTTGTTCTACAATTATTTGAGTTAATGAACGCTCTTTTAAAACATGGTTATACCCTTCCAAGTTTGAAGATACTGCACATGTATTCCTTAATAAGGAATATTGTATCTCATTTCTCTCCTATTACATGAAGATCATTTTCCATAAAAGATGGAAACTTTTGAAATGTTGATGAGGAATGGAAGGGGTATGGAGCAGATGGGAGGAACTGAAAAGTCCGGGTGGGGAAGAGAGTGGTTTTGGGTGGTGAGAGTGCCAAGGAAAGCATGTGCCTGTTTAGCACTTTGGTGCCTGGGACCTTGATGGCTGCTTCACTGGCTCTAAGAACCAGAGCCTCAACCTAGTTTACCTAAGGAACCAGAGGAGAAACTAAGAACCTTCAGTTAACCAAGCCAAATACCAAGAAAGTTAAACTAAAAGAGGAGGAAAAAAAAAGAAGTAAAGTGGGTGAGAATTAGAACATGTCAGCACAGAAAGAGAACGTGGGGGGTCATCTAAGTTCATCTGCCCTCTCCTTTTTCAAGGTGCAGAAACGCAGGCACACAGGACCACGTGCCCTGGCCTTGACTACAAGGCAAGTGGGTGCCAAGCTAGATCTAGAGTTCTAGTCTATTGGGTCACAGGCTGGCTGTTTATTCCCCAGAGAGACAGCTTGTCTCTGCATGTGAGTGCATTGTGTTTTGGGGTCAAAGCAAATAAAGGCTCAAACTCCAAGACTGTTTAGCAGACTTGTTGCAGTAAGAATGGGGGAAGGAGGAACCTGCTTTAAATTGCTTTAGGTAAATTGTTTCTGCAAAGGTGTTTGACTTTTTTCTTTTAACGTTCTAGTGAGCCACTGCAGCCTCATCTGTCATTTGCTATTATGCGATAATTTAGAAACTAACTCAAGATTCTGCTTCTTTTTTTAAAAATGTGTTTATTTTTTAAGTGGTTGCTTCTAGGAAGGCATACCATGGTTCTGAATGGGAGGTCTTATTAATTCACCCTAATTTAATGTAAATTTCATGCAGTCATGGTCACAGTCCCAGTGGAATTTTTTTTTAACTTGACAGAGTGTTCTAAAACTAATCTGGAGTTCTAAGCAAGCAAGAATAGATAAAAATACTGAGCAAGATTGAGGAGAGAACTTGAGTTACCAGGTATCAAACACAATGAAGCCACAATCATATAAACAATATTTTATAAGCATGAGAATAGGGATCCATTCAGCAGAGAAAGTGAAAAAAAAAGATAACTATTCATAAGAATGTAAGTGTAGAGTCACTGGGGGAAAGGGTGACATATTCAATAAACAATGTAGAAACAAGTATTTGGGGAAATGTAAAGTTAGAATCTTTTCTCACGCCATATACCAAAATGCAATTTAGAATGATATTTTTAACGTAAAGAAAAAAAAAGTTTAAAATCTAAGACAAAATTAAAATGTATCTATAGGTCTCTTGTGAAAACCTTTCTGAACATAGAAAACTTAAAGTGTTTTCATGTCTGGCCATCTAAATATTATACCTTTGGAATTTGAAAAGAAAAAAACAAGTCTAAATCTTTTTGTTGCAGGATTAGATTTTAGATGTTTGAAGATACATTAAAATACAGAATAAAATTCTTCCTGGATTCTGTTCACAGTGTAACTAGTCTTGGCTGGCTGCGGGGTGGAAAGGAAGGAGAAATGGAGAGATGTGTGATGGGCAGGTAGAGTGTTGAAAGTGGAGCCAGATCTCACCTGGCCTGGGGTGCTACCTCTTCTAACGGTCTTATTGCAAGGGGAGCTGAAAGCAAAAGGGAAGGATCATGGAAAGGATCTGGCTGGCCTTTGCAGGTAAGTGACCTTGCCAGGTCCTGCTAGCCACACAGAGCTGTGAGCACCACTTGGGTACCGCAGCCAAATATGCTTCATAAACACCAACACAATTCATCCTAGGTGGTACACCCCTGATGCCCAATGTGATAAGATTTCTAAGTAGGATTCTTCTCATTCATATGCATCTCCCCAAAACCTTTTCTTGTTTTCTTTTGTTTTGCTTTCCCTAGATTCTGTGGGAAAACAGTAAAGTTCATAAATAATATTTTGTAGACTGCTTTTGTAGGAAAGCTTTCCCATAAGTTCTCATTAGAGTGGAAAAGCAGGCAGTCGGAATGTTTCTATAAGGAAAAAGGACTCGGGCCATTTCTTCTGAATGTGGTTTGAGGGCTAGAGACAGAAATAGGAAGCAGTGGAATTGCTAGGTCAGAGGTTGGGTGCATTTGGATTTTTTTTTTTTTTTTTTGAGTCAGAGTCTCACTCTGTCACCCAGGGTTGGAGTGCAGTGGCACACTCATAGTCACCATAGCCTCAGCCTGCTGGGCTCAGGTAATGGTTCTACCTCAGCCTTCCAAGTAGCTGGAACTATAGGTGCATACCACCATGCCCAGTTAATTTTTTGATTATTGTAGAGACAAAGTCTCGCCATGTTGCCCAGGCTAGTCTCGAATCCAGGAGCTCAGGCAATGCTCTCTCCTCCGCCTCCCAAAGTGCTGGGATTACAGTCATGAGCCACCGCACCCAGCCATGCTTTTGGAATTATATTCGATATTGCTAAACTGCCTTCCACAGACATGATGCCCACCTGCAGGCCCCCAGTAATGTCTGAATGTATTCCTCACTGCGCTTTGACCAGCATACCCTAGCAAACCTTTTGATCTATCAGTCAGATAGGGCATGGTGGTGAAATCATAAAGTACATTCTGTGATGATGACTGAGGTTGAGTATGAGTCCGTTGTCATAAGAGTTACCTGAATCCAGAGAGCACTTTAGACCTGAAACAGACCTTAGAGATAAAGTCCAGCCATTCAGCCTAAAGATGAGGAAGCCATTGGGCCATGATTGCTTGGGTAGTCCAGGACTGACAGAAAACCGAACACCAGGTCTCCTGTTTACTCTCAAATCTCTCTGGGCAGTGTAAGACAAGACCTGTCAAGGCCTCTGGGGCAATCTGGGGTTTGACTCTAGAACCAGAAAGTCTGGAAATTCCAGGCAAATGTCGCAATACCTTGGGTACAAGGCCAAGTATTTTTACCCTCCTGAACTCCAGGTATTTTGCCTGTAAAATTGAATGAATATTAGCACTTTTTTTTTTTTGCCAAGGTTGTGAGAATTAGAGTTAATGTATATAAAGTAACTGACACAAACAGGTTCACTTCTGTTACCATCCTCCTCATATTTGTGATTTTTGTCTGACTTCTTCACTCTGTAAGCACCAAGGGAAACATAAAGTTCTTAAAAACATAAGTAAAGCACAGTAGAGTGTTGGGGAGGGCATTTCTGCAGGGCTTCCAGGTGGCCATGGGAGGACCAGCAGAGAGCACTCTCTGGGGAGCTTGTGCATCCTCTGTTTAGTTCTGGCTCCCTCCCCATCTTATCCCCAGCTTGGCTCTCAGAGTCTTATTTATCCTTCTGAGATAGCTTATGCATAAAAAGACATCACACCTGTACTGATTCCCCAGGATTTGAAAAGAAAGTCTGCTTCATCATATTCTGCTGTTTGGGAGTTTTTCTTCTAGCAAGTTTCCTTTTCAGATTTTTGAGGATATGTGAAGAGACTTCAGACTGAAAAGGAAAGTCAGCATGTGTGTTGGCAAGGTTGGGTCATGAGACCTACTCTCAAAACAGGAATCAGGAGTGGAAGAGAGAAGAGAAGGGGATTGCTGAAAACATGTTATTTTCTTTCTTTTTTTTTTCTGAGTCGGAGTTTCACTCTGTCACCCAGACTGGAGTGCAGTGGCCGCTCCCCTGCCACGGCGGCCTTGACCTACTGGGCTCCAGCGATCCTTCCGCCTCAGCCTTCTGAGTAGCCGGAATTACAGGCATGTGCTACCATGCCCGGCTGATTTTTAATTTATTGTAGAGATGAGGTCTTGCCAAGTTGCCCAGGCGAGTCTCGAACTGCGGGCTCAGGCAATCCACTCACCTCAGCCTCCCAAAGTGCGGGATTACAGGCTGAGCCACCAAGCCCGGCTTAAACGTTGTTTTCAACACAGGGCCCACATGATCACCCAGGTAGTTTTAGGGTTGCCAACAGTCAAGATTTTTTTTATTTTTTAAATCAGAGTCTCACTCTGTCACCCAGGCTAGAGTGCAGTGGCACATTCACAGCCACCGCAGCCTTGACCTGCTGGCCTCAGGCAATCCTTCTGCCTCAACCTTCTAAGTAGCTAGAAGCACAGGTGAGCACCACCATACCCAGCTAATTTTTTTTTTTAATTGTAGAGATGAGGTCTCACCAAGTTGCCCAGGCTTGTCTCGTACCCCTGGGCTCAGGTAATTCTCTCACCTCTGCCTCCCAAAATGCTGGGATTGCAAGTGTGAGCCACCGTGCCTGGCAAGATTTTTTTTTTAATGGGAGTTATTCACTGTTATTATTCATGTTTATTGTCCCTATGCTTAACTAAAGAGCATAAGATCAAGTGCAGTGCTGAGTCTAAGGACAGGGGCTGCCACAACCTTGAGTTGCAGAGGCCCCTCTGTGAGCTCGGAGTGGTTATCTGCATTGGCTTTCTGAATAGCCTGCCCAAGCAGAGGACTGGAGAGGCATCTTTAGTGCTTTTTCCATCATCTCTTGTTATCCACTTGCCCTACCTTTGCCTGCCCAATTTTAGTTAAAATACAGTGGCAATTCTAGCAGCTCTGAAAAATGAATGAAAAAGTTCATCTTTATGGGCCTCTCAACTCTACTCTCAAGTATAGTGTTTCTCTAAGTGTAGCTCCTGACCACCTGTACACAGTCACCCCGATGCCTGGTGAAAACGCAGATTCTCGGCCTCCTCTCTGCTCTGGGCCTTCTGAATCAGAAGCTGGGGTAAAACTCAGAAATAGGCATTTTCAGCAGCAGTCCCAAAGGTACCTTAGAGTTGGGAACCACCGTTAAGCCATATTGTCCTTCCCTCTCCTGTCTCACTTCATCTCCCTTTTTCTTCCTTCGTTTCTTCCAACTCCTACTCACCTGTTTGCTCCCCCTTCCATTTTTTTTTTTGAGTCAGAGACTCACTCTGTGCCCAGGCTGAAATACAATGCCACACTCACGGCCACCACAGCCCGGACCTACCAGGCTCAGGCAACTCTTCCACTTCAGCCTTCCAAGCAGCTGGAACCACAGGCACATGCCACTACATCCGACTAATTTTTTTTTTTTAATTTAGAGATAAGGTCTCACCAAATTGCCCAGGCTGGTCTAGAACCCCTGGTCTCAGGCAGTCAGGTGTGAGCCACCACACCTGGCCAGCCCTTTCTTTCTTCTTTCTTTCTTTGTTTTGGGTTTTTTTTTTGAGTTGAAGTCTCACTCCGTCAACCCTGGCTGGAGTGCAGTGGCACACTTGCGGCCACCCCAGCGTCAACCTGCTGGGCTGGCGATCCTTCTGCTCAGCCTTCCAAGCAGCCGGAACTACAGGCATGCACTACCATGCCTGGCTAATTGTGATTTATTGTAGAGATTTATTTATTGAGGTCTTGCCATGTTGTCCAGGCTGTTCTCGAACCCATGAACTCAGGCAATCCTCTTACCTCGGCCTCCCAAAGTGCTGGGATTATAGGCTTGAGCCACCGCACCCGACCTCTTTTCTTTCTTCTTATTGCTAAAGGTCCAGAGTAGCCTGTTGGACTATTCTTTTAACATAACAAATTGAAGCCCTCTGGAAACTCAGTTAGGAAGGGAAAAAAAAGGTGTGTATTTCTTATTGCCTTGCTTGTCCCCATAAAAGAAAGCCAGATAAACTATCCTCTCAAAGGATAGTTTTCCACCTTTGGGAAGTGTGTTATTCCCACAGGGAAATCACATTTGCAGCTGCTCTGCCAGTATGGGATAAGAACGCTGGTGGTTGGAAATGCCCTTCTCTAGAGAAGGCGTTGCTGGGTGTGACATCTCGGGAGTCAACCACTACCAGCCCCAGAGTAGACACTGGCTCTTATTGGGGGCACAAGGTGAAGACATTCAGGGGAGATGAGGCTGATGGAACAGGAGGTGGTAGGGGAGAAGTAGGGTGGCAAGGGGGAGTGTTTATGTGGAATTTGGGTCAGGTGCCACGAGGGTCCTGATCCTCTGCTTTTCTCTTCACAGCCACCGAAGGAAGAGACCAAGATGAGTGCAGAGGTGAGTTATTTGCAAAGACCAGCTTAAGGGACGCTCTTCTTGCTGTGTCCCTCATTTCCATTTTGCAGAGTATCCTTTCCCTTTCAGAAACATTGGCACAAACTGGAAAGCACTTCCCTTCCACCCTACTGATGTGCACAGGGCTCTGGGTGATACGAGAAGAATTAGGCCCTTCTGGTTCTTACCGTGTCCATCCAGCTTCCTAGGAACTCGTTCACTACAGCTAATCCTGAAACGACTCCTGAGCTAGAGGTGGCGGGGGGGTGTGGTTATGCTGGGGACACTTAGCTCTGTTTACTAGGATCTCTCTGCACTGCTCCTTGGTTCTCTCACTTCTAGTGTGTTGATCACAGAGTTACCCAGTTCTTCATCCCTTCGTCCTTTTTTTGTTTTGCTCATTAACCCCTTCCTACTTTGACTCCCTCCCAAGTGCAGCTTAGACCTTGGAGTTCATCCCTGCAACCACTGTTATGCTGTTGCCCCACCTCCTCTTGCCCTTGACCTTTCCATCCACCCCGGCAAACCCAGAGGGCGTCCTCAGGAGTGTGGTCTTGCACGAGTGGCACAGCTTGGTGCTGCCACTGCAGCTGGCAGATATCTCAGCACCGTCCACTGGGGTGCTCGGCACCACCCTGCAGGTGCACTGTGGCTCCAGGCAGCTCTCTCTCCATTTCCAGCCAGTTCCAGGCTGCATCACTCCCCCTAAGCTTTGTACACCTCACAGCTCCCTCCTTTCTCATAGCATCATGATCGTTTTTTAAAAATAGTAAGTTCTCACAACTTGATCACTTTTTACTTTACAGAGGAAAATTTAAACATCCCACCTGACGTCTTCTCCCTCAATTCCTGCCTATTTGTCTTGTTCCTCTTATTTCCATGGAAGGGATATTTTTATCAGTAAGAGAGTTCTAGGTTCTTGGCAGAAAACCAACTTAATGTGGCTTTTTCTCTGAAAGTCCAGATGAAGGGCAGACTTCAGGGCCATTGATCCCAGAGCTTAGTGATCTCTTGAAGCCCCATCTTGTCACACCATCTCACGTCTTGTCTAGTGACTGTTATCCTGTCTTTCTCATCCCCTTCAAGGCAGGCTTCTTGAAGGAGATATCTGCAGATAATTTCTCCATCTTCTCTTCTCTGAGTCATTCTTAACCTGTTGCAGTCTAGCTTTTTTTCTTACCATTATACTGAAATGAGTCTTGGCAGAGTCAACAATGATCTCTTTACATTTTATAAAAATTTGTTTGTATAGTAATGTAAATACATGTCCATAGTATACAAGTCAAGCTACAAAATGGAAAAGACAAAAGTAAGTCTCTCGACTACATTATCTTGGCCAGCCTGCCCCCTGGGGCTGTCTTCTGATAACCACTTTCTTGTGCCTCTGCCGTCCTTATCTGAAGGTCCCTGTGGCTTACCCTGTGGCTTGCTCTAATTCTTAGGGTCTTTTTTTTTTTTTTTTTTAAATAATAGAGACAGGGTCTTGCTATGTTGCCCAGGCTGGTCTTACACTCCTCAAGTGATCCTCCTTCCTCAGCCTCCCAAAATGCTGGGATTACAGGCATGAGCCACCATGCCTGGCCCTTCTTAGGGTCTTTTAGGTTGTAAAGAAACAGTAGAAACTTTGCAGTAGTATTAATTCTATGCCTCCTGGCCCAGTGACACTTCTGTTAATTATCAGTTATCTCTTCTTTCCTCTTTGATGGCTTTTCCTCTACCTCTTAAAAAAGTCCCTAGGTTATGTCTTCTTGCTAGTCTTTAAACATCTGTCATTCAGTATCTGTCACCACTTTCTGTCCTCCCTTTTATGTCTAATCACACTGCAGTATGACTTTGTTCTCACTGCTCTGCTTCTCGGGGGAAGATTTCTAGTGAGCGCCACATTACCAAATCTGGCAGGAACTTTTTCCTTAAAAGCACTTGACACTATAGAACACACTGTTCTTAAAATGCTCCCTTGATGCCCCAGGGTTTCTGCCCATTTCTCTTGTCACTTCTTTCAGACTCTTTCTTGGTTCCTCTTCTCCCTGTTCCTTAAGAATCTGTGTTTCTTGACCAGGTACAGTGGCTTATGCCTGTAATCCCGATGCTTTAGAAGGCCGAGGTGGGAGGATTGCTTGAGGCCAAGGGGTTCAAGACCAGCCTGGGCAACATAGCAAGACCCTGTGTCTACAAAAACATTAAAAAAAAAAAGAATTTGTTTCCCAGGGTACTTCTTGCCCTATCCACTTTTCTAAGGAGTTCATCTAGTCCCACAGCTTTTATGATCAGGTGTGTGTTTAGGGAAGTCCTAAAGGGATCTGTTCAAATAGATCATTCTCAACTCCATACCCATACACCCAGCAACCTGTTTCCTCATCTTCATTCTAAGGCTCCTTAGGGACTCCAGACTCATTCTAACCCAAGCTGGACTTGCTGCTTTCACCTGCCCCAAATCTGCTTCCTCTTGTAAGGTTGCCACAGAAGGGCAACACAGCCACTCACTAGTCTGGTGGTCCGGTCAGTCCCCTCACTCCTTTCCCACACACCAACAGCCAGTTACTAAAGGCTATGCAATCTGTCATCACCTTTATTCAGTCAGTCATTTAAACTGATGTGGGGTCGGGTTTAACTGCTGAAAAAACAGAAAGCCACAGGTCTCAATGAAATTTGCGTTTACACAGAAATGGTGGCTTCCCACTCACTGCTTTTCTGTATTCCAAGGGAGAGGGTGATAAGTTGTGTGACACTTGGCTCACTGGGGTCTTTCACTGCCCCATTAAGGGGGAATTATGTGCTAATTAATGGACCTGTACAGATGCCCAACTCATTTTCCCATCACTTCCTGTCTGCAGACTTCTGCTTATCCAGTTTTCCAGAACATGAACTGTTTTTCTGGGGTGACAAAGAAACTGTGCTCCCGCTTAAATATTACTTCAAAATATTAAAACCGTCTCCTAAATGTGGCATGCATGCAGGCTGAGAAGAATAGGTTGGTTTTTTGTTTTAAGTTCAGAAATCAAAAGTACAAAAAGTTACATAGTTAAAAAACTCAGACCAAGCTTGGTGGCTCAGCCTGTAATCCCAGCCCTTTGGAAGGCCTAGGTGAGTGGATTGCCTGAGCCCACAGATTCCATACCCACCCGGGCACCTTGGTGAGACCTCATCTCTACAATAAATCAAAAATTAGCTGGGTGTGGTAGCACACGCCTGTAGTTCCAGCTACTTGGAAGGTTGAGGCGGAAGGATCTTCTGAGCCCAGCAGGTCAAGGCTGTAGTGGCTGGGAGGATGCCACTGCACTCCAGCCTGGGCAACAGAGTGAGACTCCAACTCAAAAAATAACTTTTTATGTGACATCACCTGTTCCCGATTCTAGACTTGGCTTGATGGCTCTAATGGTAAGAAAAACATAGATATGGTACTTGTGCTCATGGAACTGATCAATAAGTAGACTGTAATATCCTTCGACTCTTTTTCTTTCCTTACTTTCTGCCTCCTCATCATTTCCTCGCTTTCCTAATTATTTACTTACTCTACTTAACTGTATCAGTCCATTTTGCATTGCTATAAAGAAATACCTGAGGCTGGGTAATTTATAAAGAAGAAAGGTTTATTTGACTCACAGTTCTGCATGGCCCTGGCATCTGTTTGGCTTTGAATGAGGCCTCAAAAAGTTTACAATCACGGTAGAAGGTGAAGGGGTGGCAGCGTGTCACACAGCTAGAGCAGAAGCAAGAGAGAGAGGAGGTGGTGCCGGACTCTTTTAACAGCTCTCGTGTGAACTAATAGAGCGAGAACTCACTCATAACCATGAGAACAGCACCAAGCCATTCACAAGGGATCTGCCCCTATGACCCAAGCACCTCACACCAAGCCCCACCTCCAATACCAGGGATCACATTTCAACATGAGATTTGGAGAGGACAGTCATCCAAACTGTATCACTCTCCTCTGGGTCATTCTTTCTCTTTTTTGAGAGTTGGGAGGAAAAGACCTTAGGCACAGAGGATAGTCCTCATCCCTGGTTCATGACATGTAGGTTTTGTTGATCTGTGCAAGGCCTCTCTTGTATTTATTTTTTATTCCTTTTTTTCTTCATCCCCACTCTCACCCTGCCAAAGACAGCTCTTGTAACGAATTAAAAGTTTTCCTTTTTTGTCTGTGTGTGTTCATGAAAATGTACATTTTGTTTTTGTACAAATACCTTTGAAATGTATGTACAGTAAAATTGACGTCTGACTTACCGCTTTATGTATTTATTGCTGTACAGGTCAGTTAAAACACATGCAAACACAAGGGTAGATTTGCGTACCCATCACCATGATCAGGATGTCAGGATACAGAGGCCTACCCCAACGCTCCCTTCTGCTGCCCCTTTCATAGCCACAGCCTGCCCTTACTCCTAACCTTTGGCAACCAGTGTGTGATAGACTTTTAATTTACTTAATTGTATTTTGTGATCGTTCATTTCTCATGCTCTTAGTTTTTCTACATTTTCTTTTTTTTTTTTTTTTTTTTTGAGTTGGAGTCTCACTCTGTCGCCGACTGGAGTGCAGTGGCCGCTCCCGGCCACTGCAGCCTCGACCTGCTGGGCTCCGGCGATCCTTCCAAGTAGCCAGAATTACAGGCATGCGCTACCACGCCCGGCTTATTCTTTTGATTTTATTGTAGAGATGAGGTCTTGCTGCCCAGGAGGGTCTCGAACCTGCGGGCTCAGGTAATCCACTCACCTCAGCCTCCCAAAGGCGCAGGATTACAGGCTGAGCCACCGAGCCCAGCTTTTCTACATTTTCAAGATGGCATATAGTTAATCTGCTGCACAGAACCCCACAATGTGCATGTGTGTAGTCCTAACAAAAAGCCTGTGGGCAAGATGCTATTAGTACCTGTTTTGGAGCTGAGGAAAATGAGCATTAAGTAAATTGCTCTAAGTCACAGGGTCTTGAGGGGCATAATAAGGACATAAGCTGTGATGTTTCTGACTCCATGAATGCCCTTGTTTTTGCATCTAGCTAACCCTATCCATCCGGTTCACGAGTCCTTTCTGCTGCATG
Source organism: Carlito syrichta (assembly GCF_000164805.1). Lineage (NCBI taxonomy): Eukaryota > Metazoa > Chordata > Mammalia > Primates > Tarsiidae > Carlito > Carlito syrichta. The sequence continues at coordinate 660,901 of NW_007247007.1, read as the reverse complement.
AGAAGCTTTCTCAGAGCCCTCTCTCTGGAAATGATACACCCCTCCTGTGAATTTCTGTTGCGCTGTGTTTATCTTCCTTTTCCTTCCATCCTCTACTTTGAATTTAGCTGTCTGTGTGCCTCGTTCATCCTAGTATCCTGATGGCATCTGGCATGATGCCTCATACATAGTTTGTCTTCACTAAATGGCAGTTGACTAAATGATAGATGACTCAGAGACTGTTGAGTAATCTTTTAATGCAATTCAGAGCTTGGGTGGGTCTGTGAAAATATAGAGGAAGGAAATCATATGACAGAAAATTTCAAGGAAAACTTGCTGTGGCACAGAGCCTGGCTGCAGTGGGGGGAGGTGCAGAAGGACCATCCACCTCAATCAGCCTTTGCTCTCAGAGGATGTTTGTTGAATGCAGGAGGGACTCCCTAGATTCCAAGCATTTTTAGCTGGATGCCTGACAGGATTCCCAGAGCCACCACTGGCTTTTGCCCAGAAGTTCAGAGGACAGCCAGCTGGGAAGGGTGTATGGTTGGAGTTTAGCTGAATGTGAGACCCAGGACTGGTGGCACAGTCAGGTACATTTCTTCTTGGGACTGCAGGTTGGAGGAAAGGGTGAACCATGGTGCAGGATGTTGGCATCTTTGGCACAGAGGTGATCATGGAAGCCTTAAGAATGAGGGACCCCTCCCTCACAATGGGGACATGCTGGAGGAAGAGCAGGGATGAGGATTGAGACTTGGGAAATGCGCACACCTGAATGAAGTGTGAAAAGAAAACCTCAGTAGCTTGAGATAAGAGAAGGAGTGGGTTTAAAGGAGGTCCAAGTATGCGTCACATATGTCTGAAGTCAGGAAACCATAGCTGGGGAGCCCTTGAATGTGGCGATGAGGCCCATGGTGACCCATGGTGAAGCAGAGAGGTGCGGGAGAGAAAACCAATTACAGCGGGGCCAGGAGGAGCGCAAGGAGGCAGCAGTTGGATCCAGGGGTGAGAAGAGTCGGAGATTTGGGGTTGTTGGACAGGGCAGGGGCAGGGGCAGCGGCAGACACCGAGCACTATAGAGGGAGCCCCAGGAGGGAGAGGGGAGTGTGTCAAAGGCACTGCCCACTGAGTGTCCTCACCTGCTCCGAGCACCTGATATTTATTTCTGTTTTAAGGGATTGTCTGTGTTTGGATAACTAATAGATTCACGTGATTCAAAAACTTAAAGGATTAAAAAAAAGAAGGAAAAAAATGATTTGCTGTGAGAAGTCCTCTTTCCTCCTACCCCTGTTTCCCAGCCGCAAGAGCGTGTCACCAGTTTTCGTGTCACTGGTTTCTGGGCTATCGTTTCAGAGAGATTCTAAACTCGTACAACAAGTATTTTTTTTTCTTCAGTTGACCCCCTTCTTTTGTCACACAACTGTAGCACACCGCTCACACGGGTCTGGACTTCTCTTTTCTCACCTGATTGTATATCCTGGAGAGCAATCTCTTTCTATACACAAAGGACTTCCTTGTTCTTTTTTTATAGATGTGTAATACTCCACTCCACAGGTCTATCATAACTTACATACCGCCTTGTTATTAATAAGATACAGATTGCTTCAGTCTTCTACTTGTTGTGAAAAAGGCTGCAGTAAGCCTAAGTCATTTCACCTGTGTAGTTCTATAGGCTACTTTCTTACAGGTGGATTTACCAGCGCTAGTAGGTTTTTCTTTCCATCATACAACACATGATATGCCTGTTTTCCCATACCGACCAGTGTGTTGTCAAACTTCTTGATCCTTGCAAACAATGGATGGAAACTATGAGCGTATTCTTTCTGTGTGGAATCCCTCTTCCTCCTCCCAGAGTGGTAGTCCAGCACCTGCCCTCATGCCTCAAACCTTGAAGTTCTTCTACCGTGATTTTATATTTCTTTTACCCCCTTCATCTTTTTTTTCCTAAGTTGGTGGAGCACGTTTCTCTTAATCCTGACTTTGTATGGATTCTCTTTTCAGGTCTGAACTGCTAAACACCAGTTTCTGTGAGTCCAAGTGTTGGATAGCAAGCTCACTCTGTGACTGTGATTTGGTCCTGAATTAGTTTCTGAGCCACTTTGCTGTGTCTTATGTGGGTTGCTTTTCTACTGTCTCAAAACCGCTCCTGTTCCTTTGTTCATCAAATACCACCTCTATAGAAGTGTATATAGTGGCATTTTACCAAAGGTTCAAGATAGCAGACCACAACAGACAACTAACAATGGCATTTTAGACGTCCTGGTTTCTAGAAGTCCATCGCCCCCTCCTCCACTGGGCTTTTCTTACCTGGCTCTCTTCTCTGCAGACTTCGGCCTCCTCCTGACCTGTATGCCCTTTCCCCTTCTGTTTGTCTTTCTTCCCCTTTCCTCTGCCTCCTGCCAGTTCCTACCCCTAAAGTTTTAGCGACCACTGCAGAACAATTTAGCTATCTTTGATTTGCATTTTGCTTTGAGAACATGCCTTGAAGAGGACTCACATAAAATGAAGAGGTGTATATTAAAAGGTCTAGCAAGTGATTTTTCTCAAAAATAAAGTTCTGTCTGAGCACTGTGGCTCATGCCTATAATTTCAGCACATTGGGAGGCCAAGATGGGAGGATTGCTTAAAGTCAGGAGTTTTAGACCAGCCTGGGCAACATAGCAAGATCCTGTCTCTACAAAAATTTTAAAAGGCACGTGGTGATGTGCACCTGTAGTCCTGGCTACTCGGAAGGCTGAGGTAGAAGGATCTCTTGAGCCCAGGAGTTCAAGGCTGCAGTGAGCTATGATCACAGCACTCCAGCCTGAGTGACAGAAAAATCTTATCTCTAAAAAATAAATAAAGTTCTTTCCCTAAGAGGATCTCAGGTACAATATCGATGTTTTCTCCTACATCTTGTTCCTGTGTCAGTTTTGCAAGGGAATGATATCTAAACCAAATCCTAAAGTAATTCATAATTCACAGACTAGTCAAGCCAGATTTTTTTTTAAATACAAGTTTGTGTGCATCATTAATTAATGAAATGAAAAAAGTTTGGCTCATTTATAGATAATAGAGTTGTTTCTTAACCTTGTCACTTTTTTAGGCTATTAGAAGCTTGTCCTGGTTGTTATCTGGAATTGTAATACTTTGGTAGTTAATCTGAGGAATGCCATAAATATTAAACCTAACAAGGGGATTGCCTGTCTCCTTTTCTTGGTTAAAAAGAAAACACGCTGGACACGGTAGCTCACGCCTGTAATCCCAGCCCTTTGGGAGGCCGAGGCAAGAGGATTGCCTGAGCCCAGGGATTTGAGACCAGCCTGGGAAGCATGGTGAGACCTCGTCTCTACAGTAAATCAAAGAATTAGCTGCATATGGTGGTGCACGCCTGTGATTCTAGCTACTTGGAAGGCTGAGGCGGAAGGAGCCCAGCAGATCAAGGCTGCAGTGGCCGTGAGCATGCCACTGCACTCCAGCCTAGGCAACAGTGAGACTCTGACTCTAAAAAAAAAAAAAGGAAACAAATATTTGATCAGGGATATGTGTTTTGACTGTGCAGATTTCTCCAGAGACTATCTTACTGCTTTTTAGAAATAAGACTCATAAAAGAAAAAATAAACAACTAGACTTGTAACCTAAAAGGGATTAACTGGATGAAGTCACCTATTGTCAGTGGGTATCATGGCACTCTTTCCTGTACTTTTCCCTGCCTTGTGGAGGAGAGCTGGGAACTACATTTCCCAGAGTCCCCATCTATGTGTGAAATCCACCAGCTAGAAGGTCTGCCAGGAAACTTGAAAGGCTGAAGAAGGAGAGACTGTCACTCCTAGGGAGCCGTTCCGGTCAGATGTGTGAGCCAAGGCCAGTGTGTCATTTTGCAGCAGCAGGTCGTCAAGCTTAGTTGCAGTGGTTATGTAAGCCTCTGATTCCTGTATTAAAACTGTCAATACTGGCCAGGCAGAGTGGCTCAGCCTGTAATCCCAGCACTTTGGGAGGCCGAGGCGCGAGGATTGCCTGAGCCCAGAGGTTCGAGACCAGCTTGGGCAACTTGGTGAAACCTTGTGTGTACAATAAATCACAAAAACTAGCCGGGCGTGGTGGCATGCGTCTGCAGTTGCAGCTACTTGGAAGGCTGAGGCGGAAGGATTGTCTGAGCCCAGCGGGTCGTGGCTGTAGTGGCCGTGAGTGTGCCACTGCACTCCAACCTGGGCAACAAGAGTGAGACACCGACTCAAACACACACACACACACACAAACACACCTCTCTTAGAATACATAGAATGGGTTCTCTTTTCCAGACTGAATCTTGACTGGTTTCTGATGGGGTTATAGCAAACGTAGAAGTCAACTGTGTAACAACAGTATGAAATCCAGGAGAAAGGAGACGGAAGTATACTGTTGTCATGTTCTTATATGTGGAGTGGTATGATATTACTTTAACTAGTAGACTCTGATAAGTAAAGTGTAGGTAATATAAAAGCCCTAAAATAACCTCTTAAAAAAGTTAAACAGCCAACAAATGAAATAAAATGGAACCCTAAGAAATACTTTATTAATCCAAAAGGAGGCAGAAAAAGAGGGAAAAAATAAATTGGACAAATAGTAAGATTTGGATAGAATCTGAATGGAAACACAGCTGTATCAATAATCACATGTAACTTGTCTAAACACTTCAACTAAAAGGTAGAGATTGTTAAATTGAATAAAAAAGCAAGACCTGACTATATGCTGCCTAGAAGAAATTCACTTTCAATATGAAAACACACATAGATTAAATGTAAAAGGATGGGGGAAACGTATTATGCTAACAATGATCAGTGGAAATGTGGAATGGATTTTTGTTTTTATTGCAATGAACACTTTATTCAGAGTTGGGAAGGCAATAGGGAGTGTAACAAACAGGGACTGTAACAAACTAGAGGTATATACAGTAGCCACTGTACCTGGTTCTGGATATACAGTTGTTTTGAAAAGTTGATATGGTCCCTGCTTTCCTGGATCTTAAAGTCAAGTACAAGATCTAGGCGTGAATCAATTTGCATACACATGTACATACACACATACACCCTTGGATAAGGGCCATAAAGAAAAAGTAAAAGAAATGGAAGAACACGTGGCAGGGGGATCTTATGTAGTCTGGCAGTCAAGGAAGGCCTCTCTGAGGAAGTAATATTTGAGCCAGAGATGTAAAGGATAAGTAAGGGTTAACTAAGTGAAGGGATATGGGGCTGGGGGTGCGGGTATCATCCCCAGCAGAGGGAAGAGCAAGTGCAAAGGTCCTGAGGTAGGAGTGAGAAGAGCTCTTTGAGAACGTGGAAGGCCAGGGAGTGGGCGTGTGAGGCAGAGGGTGGCGGGGGGGTGGTGTGAGGAGCTGGATGAAGTTAAAGAATGGGCAGGGTCTTGAGGGCTGTAGAGAGGAGTGTGATCTTCATCCCTGGTTTTATTTTTATTTATTTTTTGTTTTAAAGATGTGGGGTACAATTCAGGATTAGGTACACAACTCAACATCGTTCAGATAAAGTTTGGGCCTCCCTTTGGTCCCCATTTTGCCTAGTTTGAGATCGGGTACCCTTGGAATGGATTGTTAATATCAGAGAAAACAAATTACAGGGCAAAGACTATTACCAGGAATCAAAACAGTCATTTTAGAAAAGAGATCAACTAATCAAGAAAACATAACTCTCTTAGCCATATATATATACCTAATAACAGTTTCAAAATACATAGGTCAAAGTGATAGGACTGACATGTGAAATATACAAATCTACGATTACATTCAGAGGATTCACTACCCTTCAATAATTACTGGAATAAATAGACAGAAAATGAGTAAGAATACAGAAGACCTGAACAACTTGGCCTAACAGACTTGTAGAACACTCCACCCAAGAGAAGCAGAATGCACATGATTTTCAAATATGCCCAAAACATTTACCAAGATAGACCATATTTGGGATCATAAAATATGCCTCAATAAATCTAAAAAGATTCAAATCATTTAAATGTTTTCTGACCACATGAGAAATCAATAATAGAAAGACGTATGGAAAAGCCCCCAAACATTTAGAAGAAATCCTGAACTACGATGAGAGCAGTGGACACAGGAGAGGGGGTAGAATCAGTGGGAAGTGGTGGCAACTGGATATCAACGGTAGAGGAAAGGGGCGCATCTGAGGTGACATTCAAATTTCTATGCTTGGAGACATCCAAGGAGAACTGGGTTTCAGAGATGCATGTAAGCCGGGTGCAGTGACTCACACCTGTAATCCCAGCACTTTGGGAGGCAGAGGCGAGAGAATTGCCTGAGTCCATGGGTTTGAGACCAGCCTGGGTAACATGGCAAAACCTAGTCTCTATAATAAATTTTTTAAGAAAATTAGTCAGATGTGGTGGCACACACTTGTAGGTCCAACTACGTGGAGGGCTAAGGCAGAAAGATCTCCTGAACCCAGGAGGTCAAGGCTGCGGTGGGTGTGCCACTGCACTCTAGTCTGAGTGGCAGAGTGAGATATTGACTTAGAAAAGAAAAAGATGTGTAGATCATTTTTATCAGTTATTATATTGAGTTGCTATGTGACTTTAAAAAGTTGACTGGATACTTCACTGTAAAACACTTCAGTTACAGCCTCCAGCAGTGCACTTAAATGATATTACTTTTTTTTTTTTTTTGAGTCAGAGTCTCAACTCTGTCACCCATGCTGGAGAGCAGCGGCACGCTCGCGGCCACTGCAGCCTCAACCTGCTGAGCTCAAGCAATCCTTCCACCTCAGCCTTCCAATCTGCTGGAACTACAGGCACATGCCACCATGCCCAGCTAATTTTTTGATTTAATGTAGAGATGAGGTCTCGCCACGTTGCTCAGGCTCGAACCCATGGGCTCAGGCAAATCTCCCACCTCGGCCTCCCAAAGTGCTGGGATTACAGGCATAAGCCACTGTGCCCGGCCCACTTAAATGATATTTAAGGTACCACAGTAGAGTGGGAGTGAAGTTGGTTGGAACTCAGAAGGCCACAGTGAGGTTCGAACCCCATGGGTCCCCAGCCGAGTAAGGTGACCAATCACAGTCTACCCATTGGCCCTTGTCAGCCAGCACCTCACCAGGCTCTGTGGCCTCTGAATGACTCCTAGCTTTGTCAGATTCACATATCCACTGGAGGAGGGATCCAGGGAGGCCAGCGGTACCACACCATGGGCTGCATATGGCGTAAAAAGGAAAGCTGCCTCATCATTGGAGCAGTGGCAGTAGGAATGAAGAGCCAACGGGGGGGAACCTTTTCCGTGGGGACCCAGAAGGTTTTCAACACAAAGACACATGGGGCTGTCGGAGTTGACTTCTCTCCAAACCCTCCTCTTGGGGAATGTCGTGTCCCAACCTTAGTACCAAGGCTCCTGTGTGTTCTAGGTTGGCTACTTTTCTTGCTTGCTTAGCAGAACCCTGACTAGTCCTTAGGCTTGCTGTCCTCTGCTGGATGCTTGACCTCTTTTCAGACCCCACCTTGGCCTCTTGTGTTTCAGCCTGAGAGGAAGTTTGGCGTGGTGGTGGTTGGCGTTGGCAGAGCTGGCTCCGTGCGGATGAGGGACATGCGGAATCCACACCCTTCCTCGGCATTCCTGAACCTGATCGGCTTCGTGTCCAGGTGGCTCACACTTGCTTTGTGCCTCATCATTCATGGAAAGTCCAGTGTAGCTAATAGATTAGCTGCAGGACTTGGAGATTTTCTAGACCTAGGGAAGGGAGGGCTAGCTCCCCTCTGGAGAGCTGTGCGTAGATCTCAAGTTTGGGTGGGTCTGAGAACAGAAGCATGTTGGGCCTGCAGCTGGGATGTGCAGTGAGTCAGCCTAGGGGAGCTGCAAAGACAGAGGCAGGGAGAGTGAACACAGATCTGATAGTGATGGACGGGGCACAGTGACACGTGGGGTTCTGGCCTGGAAGAATGCTTTAGGTTACACTAGTTAATCCTAATGTCAGTCATCATAGCCATCCGTGTGATAGCCTTGAGCTTTACATCCAGGATTTCATCCTAGGTACCAATATCAACCCCAGTTTACAGATAAGGAAGCTGAACCACAGAAAGGTTAAGTAATTTGCCTGAGGTCATACAGCTGGAACGTGTAAGAACTGAATTTGAACGTCAACCTGTTTGATTCCAAAGCCTGTCTTTTAAACACCCTGTGTTCTTTTTCCATTGGTAACTTTGAGCCCCTCTTTTCTTTAAGGATTCAGTCATCTCCAGTCAAAACCAAACTCATCACCTTGTTTCTTCTTCCTCACCCCATGCTCAACTCTTCACCTCACCCTTACAAACACACACACACCACCCACCAGACTAATCCATAATGTTAATTATGAACCAGGTACAGGCACTGGTCTGGGCCTGGTAATGTGTCAGTGAGCAAGTTAGGCAAGTCTCTGTTTCCTATTTCTAGTACTTTAGAGAAACCAGATTAATATTTACACAAAGCATAAGTAACTGCTATGATGGTCCTACAGAAGGTTTTTCATGTTTTAAGACACGGGACCACCCTCTCCCTGCCTGTCTCAAAACCAGCCCCTCCTTTAAGGATTTAAAAATGGGTTTGGGGGCACCAGGAAGACCCAGAAGTGCTGGAAACTGCCCTTGACCAATCTTCTCTGTACGATTCCAAGGAACCTGCTCATAAATGAGAGATCAAAGTTAATACTAGCCAGCACTGTAACCCCCATTGCACTCCCAGTTGAAGCTGGATTGAACACAATACTTGGGCTCAAGGCTGTAGTGGCATCTCTCCATTTCTTTTAAGACCCAGTCCTCTGCCAGTTGGCCACCAAGATCAGTGCAGTGGGAACATCTAAACTACCTGGGAAGATGGCCAGGTCACATTCCTGCATTCTTGCACCCCTGCCATCACTGTTTCCCTCCTCACATCCTCTCCACCCATGCCCCACCTGCTAAGTTCTACCAACTCCCCAGGAAGCCTTTTCTGAAACCCAAACTAGATGTGTTCTTTGCCTTCCCTTAGTCTCCATCCCCTACTTGCCAGCATGTTTCTCATGTTAGTCTTGCGTCGTGTGTGTGTCTGTGTGTGCCTTCCTCCCTCTACCAGACTGTGAACTCACTGGAAGGTAAGGGTGTTAACTCATTCTCCATGATTTCTCCTACAGTGCCTAGCACATAGTAGGAAAACAATAAGTATTGGTCAAATCAAGCCATGTGGGTTGGGTAGACCTGTGGGAAGAAACCTAGCACCATATCCTTTGAGAACCAAACTCTCTCCCGGTGCTTTCTGCTTGTTGCCGCTTGGCTGAAGCTCTCAGTTGGTGGAGCACCTCCTGCTTGCTGGCTGTCCTATATTCCTCCATGACAGCAAACCATGGAGGACTACTCTCCTGTCCCAGCCTCTGCCCTGGGTAGAGTGTAGACTGCCCTAGCTGTGGCTCTCCTATCACTAGAATTCTTCCATGCCCTAGAAGAATCAGAAGGCCTTGGGTTCCCATCCTGCCTCTGCTCCTGGTTAGCTGTGACAGTCTCTACCTCTCTGGGCTTTGTTAGCTCAGCTATGAAGGAGGCAGTGACACCTGACTTGCTCTTGACTAGGCCATGAAGTACATGAAATCACATAACATTTTATACCCCGAATGGATTTGGCTTAGGTTTGGTAGCTACAGTGTTTGACCAAGTGCATGGAACTGAAAGTGACCATAGAGACCACTTGTCATGAAATATAAGTAGATTTTTTAAAAATGTTTTTAGAGATGGAGTGACTCAAAGACTCTCCCAGGTCATGCGTGCTGTGAGTGGTAGTGTTGGTGCTCGATGCCAGGTGCCCTGACTTCAACCCGGCGGCTGTTTTTCTCACTCCACAGTGGAAAATTGCCTGGAAGTAGGAGGGAGGAAATTAATTTCTTCCTTTCCAAAAGCCTGGGAGGAGAGAAGGGTGGTACCCATTCATTCTAAGCCAATGTTCTGCCTACTTTTGAATTTCATTTATCTGTTATACTGAAATAGACGAGAGCTCGGGAACATTGATGGAGTCCAGCAGATTTCTCTGGAAGATGCTCTTTCCAGCCAAGAGGTTGAGGTCGCCTATATCTGCAGTGAGAGCTCCAGCCATGAGGACTACATCAGGTAAGTGTTCAGTGCAGGCAGTCCTTGCCTTGCACAGCAATGCAGGACTGTAAAAATGACTGGGCAGGCTGAAGCCCTGAGGAAGGCTCTGCATAGTCACTGAGGAAAATTATGACTATTCTGTGACCTTTAAAAACTGCTGTCAAAACATTAAAAAATTCTTATTGTCAGTTACAAATGGAAAAGGAAATGAAAAAATAGTAAAAGTAATACTTAGGATGCTGTAATTTGAGTTATAGAGGCATTAAGAATTAAAGTGTTTTATTTCTTTGTAAAAACCCACTGAGCGTTGTTTTGAACACCATCCTCTTCGTATGGCTTAGGATATGGCTCCTTGGTGAATTGTTATCCTCCTTTCCAAGTTTGGATGAGCTTCCACATTTTGTCCTTTATACTTTCATTGTCGTGAAATAACTCTGACAGTTCCTTGAGTATGAAGTGTTTTGGCCATGAGGCGAGTAGGTAAGGAAATAGAGGTGGCAGTGAAGAGGGGAAATGACATTGTGTGTAGAGCAAGAGGAAAAGTGAAGTGTCCACCTTCCCTATACCTTGTGAATGAAAAACCTAGAGCCCTTTAAGCATTTGGTGGGGCCAAACCCAGAAATGTGAACCACAGGACCTGGGATCTCACAGGGAGGTGCCAACTGCCTCCCTGAGTCTCAGCTTCCTTCTCAGTTCCTACTCTCAACCACAGCTGCTACCACCATGCTGTCGTCCAGGGATAAGATGCTCCCTCTTTATCAGTCTAGCTCCAGAGTGGACAAAAACACCTTTCTTGGGTCCCCTTAACCTTCTCTGGCATCAGGATGTATTTCCTTTAAAAAGTGATCATGTAACTTCTGTGCTTATAAATGTTTGTACCCTTACATCTAGAGAATAAAATCCAAACTTCTGAGCACAACATGTTTAGGTCCTTCACAGTAAGGTGCCCAGCTACTTCTCCAGCCTTGTTACCTTCTCCCCCCCATAGTCCATTCCCCACTAGGCTGAAATTTGCAAATGGGCAAAGCCCCACAGACGCCCAAGCCCCTGTACATACTGCTCAAAGTGAAATGACCCTCATCACGCTGCACCTGGAAAATGTCTGCTCATACTTCAAGACCCAATTCATAGGTCTTACTGAAATATTTTCTGACTACTTCAGGCAGAGCTAGCTGCCATGGATTTTGTAGTCTTTATTTATAGCTGTTGTACGGTAATAGGTGATTAATTTGTAAATGTGTCTGTTTCCCCACCAGAGTAACTGATAAATAGCACGTAATTGAATGAATAAATGGATGAATGTTCAAATTAACACATCACAAGAAAGTCATTCTGGCACAGGATAGTAGAGGATCACGTGCAGTTTAGTTCTCCCCCTGTATCCTTCGCACTGATTGTCCCCCTCATTCAGGACACATTTATACAGAGAAATCCTTGTGCAGTTATAACATTCTGTTCTCTGCTGTGCCGAGCATTTTAATGAAGCTTATTTAAAGTGTTCTTTCCCTGTATTTATCTCTTTTACCAAAGGCAGTTCCTTAATGCTGGCAAGCATGTCCTTGTGGAATACCCCATGACGCTGTCTGCAGCCGCGGCTCAGGAACTGTGGGAGCTGGCTGAGCAGAAAGGTGACGTACACTATGTCTGTCTTAGTTTCTGCCTCCAGGATTTCTGTGGTACCTACCGTCTCTATGCCTTTAAAACTTAACCCTGTTTGAGATCTATTGTCCTGGCTAAACTAGTACTATGGGCTCCCAACACCCACTTCACCCCACTGTAGAGCCCCATAGGGAAGTATGTGGAGGGCAGAGGGATGGGTGGGAATTTGCAAGCTTTCAGCCAAGGCCTGTCCGCTTCTTTGAACTCTAAGGAAAACGTATGAATTAGCTTCTTCCTGTGCTTGTGTCATGACATTATTTTGGTTCTATTCATGTGATACTTAAGTTGCTAGTGGGAAAATGCACAAATCATAGAACCTGGTTGTCTTAGCCGGGCTCGGTGGCTCAGCCTGTAATTCCGCACCTTTGAGAGGCTGAGGTGAGTGGATTGCCTGAGCCCGCGGGTTCGAGACCCACCTGGGCAGCAAGACCTCATCCCTACAATAAATCAAAAATCAGCCGGGCGTGGTAGCACATGCCTGTAATTCCGGCTACTTGGAAGGCTGAGGCGGAAGGATCGCCGGAGTCCAGCAGGTTGAGGCTGAGGTGGCCAGGAGCGCCCACTGCACTCCAGTCTGGGCGACAGAGTGAGACTCCAACTCAAAAAAAAAAAAAAAAAAGAAAAGAAACTGGTTGTGTTATATGCATGGTTTTTGTTGTTTCTCAAAAGGAACAACCACTTATTATTTAGTATATGCCAGGTACTTGGAAACTCTGCTGAGCAATTCATATGTCATTTGCTCACTTTGCCTACAAACCCTTGGAGGTAGGTATTTTTGCTAGCTTCTGCATAGAAAACCGTGACTCAGGGCCGGGCTCAGTGGCTCAGCCTGTTATCCCAGTGCTTTGGGAGGCTGAGGTGAGAGGATTGCCTGAGCCCTCAGGTTCAAGACCCACCTGGGCAACTTGGCAATACCTTGTCTCTACAAGAAATTAAAAAAAATTAGCTGGGCATGGTAGCGCACGCCTGTAGTTCTGGCTACGTGGAAGGCCGAAGCGGAAGGATTGCCGGAGCCCAGCAGGTCGAGGCTACAGTGGCCGGGAGCATTCCATTGCCCTCCAACCTGGGTGACAGAGTGAGACTCCAACTCAAAAAAATAAAAAAAGAAAAGAAAAGAAAACCATGACTCAAAGAAATAAAATCATTTGTATTAGCTCACAAAACTTAATAACATGACTGCTAAGTGGGAGGTAGAGATTTGAATCTCACATTCATTCCCCTAAGCCATGCTACTCTCCAGAGGTTTTTGTTTTACAATAACTGAACAAGCCCCTCTTTGGAGGCAACTGGAACTAACTAGAATGTTTAGGGGCTGCTTTACCTGGCAGGGGAGATACCTTGATCACAAAGGTGGTTTTCTCAGGTGAGGCTCATCCATTGCACTCCGGATGTGCTGATTCCTGCGATTTCCCCAAATGTGGGAAACTCTGCTGCATAATTTATGGTAGTGGGGAACTGTGTTCGCGCTCTCCCCTAAAAATAAAAATAAAAAAATGTTTAAAAAGAATGTTTAGGGAATAGAGGACTTAGTTAAATGAAGTTTAAATCACAAACTCTTGTTTCAACATTTACTACTGAAAATCCTTAACATAGAGACAAAATATGGTGAATAATTATAATGAAAATCACCAAAGAAGGCATCCTGTGCTTACCACCAATGTAGACTGAGCATACTTTATTGAAACTCTTGTCTTTCTCTAACATTGGGCTGTAGCCCTGGAGGACAGAGTCCATCTTTTACCTCTATAGCCACAGCAGCTAAACACTGCCTGAAATTTACTAGATCTTTAATAGATGGTTGAATGAACAGCTGAGTGAATGAAGAGAGTGGAGAGCTTCAGAGCCATCACCTGGCTCTGAAGCTCATGAGGAAAATGCAAGATGCCAAAGTATGGCCCCGCAGATTTGTTGCAAAGGGAAGAAAATGTGCTTTTATAATGAAGAACTCTGTGGTCAACATCCTAACCCAGTGATTGCTAATATGACTCAGTCTGACAGCACAAGCCATCTGGTGTGATGTGCACAGCATTACCCATGAAATATTCTTGCAAAATGTTTACCTAAATATAAATGGGATTTAAACCAAACTTTCAGTACAGGAAATACAGGGATAGAGGAACAAGTTAAATAATGTCATTTAACAATCGAGCAGACTAGAATGTAGACCACTCTACAGGATAGCAGGCTAAGTTTCTTCAAAAGGTAATGCCCTGTATATAGTGACTTTCTTCCAAAGAGTACAATATGGAAAGGAGAACAAAAGAGTAACTTTACACTGAAGAAGCCAAACACTACCTCAGCCAGATGGCCAAGGTCACATCAATAGTGATAAGTCATATTAGTAGCATATACCCTTGATATGATGATGATAATAGTCCTTCCGTAGTTTCTTCCTTTGCAGAACACTTGACTCCTGTCTAATTATGAGAAAGACATGAGACAAATCCCAACTGAGGGACATTCTACAAAATACCCAACCTACTCTTCAGAACTGTCAAGTTCATTAAAAACAGAGAATGAGAAACCTTCCAGTCCAAGAGACACCTCAGGAGACATGATGACTGAATGTCTCATGGTGTCCTGGATGTGATCCTGAAACAGAAAAGTCATATTAGATAAAAACTAAAGAAGTCTGCATTAAAAATGGACTTAACTTTTTAATAAATGAGACAAAATGAGAACCAAAACACCAAGGGCCAGTATTATACTATAGCCTTGATATGAGTCTCTTGAACAAGCAGAATCTGAATGTGAGTCTCTTAAACAAGCATATCATGTACGTATCATATCATTAGTGGCTTTTAAAAAGAAAAAGCCCTTAACAATGAGGGCAGCCTTTGTTCTTTAAGAACGTATTCATTTCTCATTCTAAAACATTGATTAAGCAGGATTTATATGATAGTTACCATCATGTATGAGAGAGTATGCTTGGTACTAGGGTCACAAAAAGATAGTCATTGTCCTTGAGAAGGTTACTTGGCCAAACATTCACAACTCTTAGTAACTCACCTGCAGAAAATGAATTGAAAAGATAACTACAGTATTTACATGTAGCCCAGGAAGTAATCATCTTATTCAACTTGGCATACCTAAATATTATGTCATTTTGGATGGCAAAAGTTACAGATAATTTGAGAACAAGGTCAATAATATAAAAAGCCCTTAAAATCAACATATCTATGAATATGTATATGGATGTATGTGTGTGGTGTGTGTGTATATGTATGTACGTGTACGCAGGCACACGACAATGGTTATCATGTGTGTTTATCACAGTTGAACACTGAATGAATAACAAAAACAACCAAAGATGTAGCTGGAAGATACATAGTTTATTTCACTACCATGGATACAGAAACTGACGCCTGTTACACAGTGCTGAGAGAATACAACATGTTGCCGTATATGATCCAACTTCCCAGATGGCCAGAGTCTCCTGGAGGGCGGGGAGGGCAAAACTTCACTCAAAGAGAGATGCTTCTACTTATTGCAAACCATTTTCTCAGGAGAAGCTCCCTTTGTATAGTCATGTCTTAGGGAGTAGAGGGAGGAACCCCACTCTTCCACACACCTAACTCTCTGGAGACTCTGCTGACACACCTGCTTACTCATAAGATACAGAACAAGCCCAGAACATGTGGCAGTATTTACTTTGAAGCTGAGTTAAGCAAAGGCTGCTGTCCTGGGAACATCTCCTTGTGGCCCAGATTTCTATCTGTTTCAGTAAAACTGTAGATCCTAACCACACTTTGTAATCAGAGAATTGCTCTGGCATTTTATGGAGCTTCTGGCCTAGATATGAAAAACTTTTTATAGAGCAAAATATTTTAGGTTTTCTTTTAGAATCCAAAATTTTAGTTGTGAGTATTAAGGCTTTTATCTCCCTCCAAACTGGATCATTTTTTTAAATCATCTGGTTCTTCCAATTCTTTGAATGGAGTAATTTTAGTTAACCTCCTTTATTTCCTAACCTCCTTTATTTCTCATAATTGCTTTTCTATCTGCGTTTCTTAGATTTTTCCGCTGCACCGCTCCTCCTGTCTAGAACAGAAGCTAACTCTGTTGGCTTTCAGACACATCTCCTGTCTCATTATGCCTTTGGGGACAGGTGGACACCATCTTGCTTCTTAGGTCTTCATTCTGCTGGAAGCTTAGAAGCGGCTTCTAAGCTGGGGTGTGTAAGGTGTAGTGGGGCCATCCTGCCTGCATGCCCAGGGTAGCTCTGAGTGCTGGGTGTTCTGGTGGAGGAAGACAGACATAGACTCTGGGGTGCGCAGCTAGGTAGAACTGACAATGACTGCTTTTTTATTCCCTTTTTGTCACAACAGGAAAAGTCTTGCACGAGGAGCATGTTGAACTCCTGATGGAGGAATTTGCATTCCTGAAAAAAGAAGTGGTGGGGAAAGACCTGCTGAAAGGGTCGCTGCTCTTCACAGGTCAGTGTGAGGGCCACAGGCCCCAGGCGAGGTCGGAAGGCCAGCCAGTTCCTTTCTAGCTCCTTAGGATGTGAGCTTGGATTCGTTCCTGCTAAAGTCTCTACAATAAATCAAAAAATCAGACGGGTGTGGTAGCGCACGCCTATAGTTCCAGCTACTCGGAAGGCTAAGGCAGAAGGATCGCCGGAGCCCAGCGGGTTGAGGCTGCAGTGGTCGGGAGCGACCACTGCACTCCAGTCTGGGCGACAGAGTGAGACTCCAACTCAAAAAAAAAAAAAAGTCTCTCTGACTCAAGACCAATTAATCTAATTTTCTCAAATGAGCTGTACTTAATTGCTTGGTGGTGAAACTTATGTTAGAAGGTTCAATCATATTTATGCTTCTGTCCCAGTGTACTAACTAGTTGGAGATTATTTTTCTACAGGAAGTTGTCCATTAAAAACTCTTTAAAAAGGACTGAGAAATAGGAACTCAGAGAGAACATTCTTATACTTCCTTGCAGAGCAAATAGAATATGCATAGCCCCTCTGCTCCTCCAGCTGGTTACAAAGACATTGCCCGCAACCACAGAACTTGATTTACTGTCTATGTGGGTATTTACTTGATGTTGGTCATTCTTTGAGCAGCTCCATTAGCAATAGGAAATGAGCATGCTGCCACCTCCAGCTCTTGTGGTCACCTTTGGATGGACTCCTTATCTGGCTCTACCCTAAGGCACCTGGGCCACCCTTCCTGAGGGCTGTCACTGCACAAAGGAGGCCCTGACATGGCCCAGTGTTGTTAAGCTGTAAAGTCACTCATCTCTTCATGAGTTTCCAAAAAATCTAGTAGAAGCTCATTTCAAAATCTGTCTTCATTCTTGAAAATAATGATATTATGGGAGTTATGGCAACAAATAATAACAATCATTAATTTGTACAAGAAACTGTGCTTAAGTAGGTGACATACATTATCTCATCTGAATTCATATCACAGTCCTATAAAGTAGGTATTTATTACCCTCATTATATAGGTAAAGAAATCAAAGCTTAGAGAAGTGAGTGGCTCTTCACAGAGGTCACACTGCAGTCATGTGACAGAGCTAGGTTGGGGCTCCGGTCTCTGACTATGTGACTTGAACTTGTGACTGCACAGTACTCCGACCAGACAACTAGAGCAGACAGTAACCAGTTCAGAGGGCTCTTCCTTCTTTTGTAAGCTCAATACTTAGGTCCTCGTGATTTCAAACCATGTTTTCTAACTTCTAACTTTTGTTTGGTTTTGTATATAACTTCTTGTTTTTCAAGAACATGCTTACTGTAAATTATTCATTGTTTTAAGTGAATATCAAAGTCATAAGAAATGTTTGGTTTATAATGTAATAAAACAGACAAGAAGACTTTTAAATTTAGGTTATGTTTAAGATTTGGACTGAGGGCAGAGGGGAGCAGTTTCTCGACCAATCAGATCTCTCACTCTTCTGGGTGTACTTTTTTGTATGCAGTTAGGAAGACTGAGAAAACATTTAGCACTGTATCAATTTTCTTGATATGGACATAGCTTAAAGGTATTACTGTTTTCTCTGCGACTATCATAATGCCTTAACCCTATTGCCATTTACACTTGTGGTATTAACCATATTGAATAATACAGTGTTGGAACTAATTATTTTATTCCAATGATATTTGGCTTATAATGGAATTCTGGACATTAAGAAACTTAGTTATAGCAAAAAAATCCAAATTTCATGCCTTATATTTTTCTAACGTGATAATGTGTGAAACAGGCACCAACATGCATTTTAGATTTATTGATACAAGTTATGCAATAGTAATTTGTTTGATGTCTTCCACATGTTTTTCTATTCAAGCAGACAATGCAGTCTCATTTTCTTCCTCCCACATTAATAATATGTAATTTTTTTTTTTTTTTTGAGTTGGCGTCTCACTCTGTCACCCAGATTGGAGTGCAGTGGCCACTCCCGGCCACTGCAGCTTCTACCTGCTGGGCTCCAGCGATCCTTTCACCTCAGCCTTCCAAGTAGCTGGAACTATAGGTGCGCGCTACCACACCCAGCTAATTTTTTATTTATTGTAGAGATGAGGTCTCGCCAAGTTGCCCAGGCGGCTCTCGAACCCGCGGGCTCAGGCAGTCCACTCACCTCGGCCTCCCAAAGCACTGGGATTACAGGCTGAGCCACCGAGCCTGGCTAATAATATGTAATTTATTGTCCAGTCTGCATCATTGTGAAGGCACCTCACACATTTTCTTTCTACATAGCACCAGCTGACTTTTTTTACATATATCTCAGTATATATTTCATCTCTTTATTTACTTTTTGTGCAATTTGAATGAAAAACTTCAAGGAAACATACAGTTTTGAAAAATTTACACTGGCATAACTTTGTCCTGTATAATCACCAGCAATCTTTTTAAATAGCCTGAGAGGGGACATCTGAGTGGTTTGCTAGATTTATGATGTCCCCTCAGAGGGGACATCTGAGTGCAAAGGGTAAATAAGAGTATGGACTTGAGGGACTAACATACCTAGATGCTTCTACTTTGACCAGACTACTTTAAACCACTGATTGATGAGAGAGAGTATGTGTGTGTGTGTGTGTGTGTGTGTGTGTGTGTGTGTGTGTGTGTGTGTGTAAGTATATCTGTGTATGTGAACATAATGTGTGTATATTAGAAGCCTGAAACTTTTATTATCCTGTTTGGCTGGGTCAATTGCTGTTTCCAGTAGAATGTTTTATCTTACTAACAAAACTGAAGTTAAAAAACAAGAAAAAAGAGAGATGATGCTTTTATACAAGAGTTTAAATTTAGCCACCCTAGTTTTCCTCAGTATTATTAATCTTCTGGGACACTCACCCCATAAGGCAAGGTCTCATTTTTCTGATCACTCAGCCACATCTTTTTCTCCCCTGTCACCTCCTGAGTCCTGCCCACCTGCCAGTTCCCATGGCATTTGTGATTCTCCACAGCTGGCCCTTTGGAAGAAGAGCGGTTCGGCTTCCCTGCATTCAGCGGCATCTCGCGCCTGACCTGGCTGGTCTCCCTCTTTGGGGAGCTTTCTCTTGTGTCCGCCACCTTAGAAAAGCGAAAGGAAGAGCAGTATATGAAAATGACAGTGTGCCTGGAGACAGAGAACAAAAGGTAAGTCATGAGAAGCCACGAGGAGAAGGAAATTTAAGGATACCCCCGTGTGTTCACAAGGGTGAATCCAGAAGGAGCCCCAGGGATTAGGCTCTCACTCTCAACTGCAGAGGGCCTGGCTGCTTCTGCAGACAAAGTGCTGAGGTCTCCCCTATGTTGCCTCATTGCATCCTCTCAGCAGCCGTGGGAGGTAAAGTAGAAAAACATAGTCCCGTTTGCCAGTAAGTAAACAGAAGTTTACAGAATTGAAGCAGGTTGCCTAAGTTACTCAAGTAACCAATATCATGTGTAGTGGTAGAATCTGAGTTACCTGTGTGACTTGAATTTTTTCCAGTGTTTTATGATGAAAGTTTTCAGACGTTCGCAGAAGTTGAAAGAGTGTTGCAGCAAACACTCACACACCCATCCCTGGATGCTGCTATGAGCGCTGCACCCTGCTTGCCTATCACATGCCCAGATATTCATCCCTCAGTGTAAGCACAATTCAGGGTTCTGTTCTTCATCTTTATCATCAGATCATGCTGTCACACTGTTCCCAAAATGTTATAGCTCTTGACTTCTCATCCCGAGTCTTTTTCAACAAAAGCAGATTCATAATTTTCCTCCAAAAGCATCTGTGCTGCATTTAGTATTTAGAACAGGAAGGGCTTCAGATGTTTCTATGTGTGTTTCCAAGGAAGTGGGTCTCCTGGTGGTAAAAGAAGTGGATCACTGGGTATTAAAAAGAGGAAAACATTTGAGTCCCTGAATGAAGCCTAACCTCCGTCCATTTTGAGGAGTTTCCACATTGCTAGGAAAAGTCAGAGCCCCAGCAGATGAAGGCAAAGCCTGCAGCTTGGCAGTGCTGCTTGTGGAGAGGTCGGCAGGCAGTGGTGGCCCCTGCCCTGCTGTTGGCTATGTGAGTGTTGGGATTGCAGCCGTTGTCAGACCTGTCCACATACAGTTGCAGTCTCCTGTAATCAGAGCTGATAGTAGCTCACCGTGCTGCAGAAGCATAGGGAAGGGGAACCTGGAGAGGTCCAAGCACGCTTCTCAGAGGAGGGGACACCATGCTCAGTCTTGAAGTTTGAGGAATAATCAGTGAAGAAGCAAGACGCAGAGGAAGCAGAGGCTGAATCTCATTTTCACACAGGGGAGGCATCGGATGGAGGGTTGGGACAGATGACAGACACCATAGAGTAATAGCTTTTTAAATTCCTATAATAGGCCAGGCATGGTGGCTCAAGCCTGTAATCCCAGCACATGGAGGCCGAGGTAAGGGGATTGCCTGAGTCCACAGGTTCGAGAACAACCTGGGCAACTTGATCTCATCTCTACACTAAGTCAAAAAATTAGCGTGGTAGGCATGGTAGCGTGCGCCTGTAGTTCCGGCTACTTGGAAGGCTAAGGTGGAAGAATCTCCTGATCCCAGCAGGTCAACGCTGGGGTGGCCAAGAGCGTGCCACTGCACTCTACCCCAGACGATGGAGTGAGACTCCAACTCAAAAAAAATAAAATTAATAAATTCCTATAGTACTTTCTACATTACAGATTGCATTTTTAATTTCACAACTCCACTGTGACATATGTATTATCATTACTTATTTTTACAAATGAGTAAATTAAGGTACATAAAACATCTTGACATTCTGCATTCCCTCAAACTCAAGACTCCACATTAAGCCGGACATCGTGTCTCACACCTATAATCCCAGTGCTTTGGGAGGTAGCGGCGAGAGGATTGCCTGAACTCAAGCGTTCGAAGCCAGCCTGGGCAACTTGGCAAGACCTCGTTTCTACAATTAAAAAAAAAAATCAAAAAATTAGCTGGGCGTGGTGGCATGTGCCTGTAGTTTCAACTACTTGGAAGGCTGAAGTAGAAGGATCATCTGAGCCCAGCAGGTCAAGGCTGCGGTGGCCGTGAACCTGCCACTGCACTCCAGCCTAGGAAGCAGTGAGACTCCTAAAAAAAAGAAAAGAAAAGACTCCCTGTTATTTAGGACATGTGTCATTTTCTTAGGTGGATTAGATTATTTGTAATACCTCAAATTTATTTTTATTCAGTGTCAAAGCAGTGAATAAGTTGCCTTAATCATCATCATCGTATCCCAGAACATTTGCAAGACTGTACTGTGAGCTTTTAAAACTAGCCTCAGAGAAATTGATTTTTTAGATGGAGTTAGACCAACTTTTTAATAGAGTTTCTAATCATCTTTTTTTTTTTTTTAATTGGAGTGAAAACCAAAAAATTTTAGTTGATGAATGGATCACCTTAGCTTTACTTCATTTACTAACTTAACTGCTATTTCCTGAGTTCTTTGACCTGAATATGAATTTTTTATTCATGGGCTATCATGAAGCACCCCTGAATCATTTTAGTAGCTTCCAGCATAAAAAACTTGTTAAGCTGCAGATCTTCAGAGCAGATAGTCTCTACTCAAGGTAGGTGTCCTGTCTGTGATGAAGAAAAGTCATCTCCTCTGTGAATGCAGCCCTGGCTTCTGATTGTGCCTTGGAAGAATGCTTTGTGATTTTTGGCTTCTTGTCTCTCTCCTAAAGTTTATCTCAATCTGTAGGTGGGATTCTGTTTCAGCTAAAAGTAGGCACCTTTCCAGGGCTTGTCACCACACATTAGGAACCATTGCCAGTTGTCTGCGGCACACTTCCTTAAGTTATAGCTACCTTCCAATGGTACAGTAAGGCAGGCCGAGCAGAACCACAGGGGAATGGTTGAGGGGTGGGGGGAGTGTAATCTTGAAAAGTCACCAATAAAAGGACAGCCGGGCTCGGTGGCTCAGCCTGTAATCCCACGCCTTGGGGAGGCTGAGGTGAGTGGATTGCCTGAGCCCACAGGTTCAAGACCCGCCTGGGCAGCAAGACCTTATCTCTACAATAAAACAAAAAATCAGCCAGGCGTGGTAGCGCGCACCTGTAATTCTGTCTACTTGGAAGGCTGAGGCGGAAGGAACGCCGGAGCCCAGCAGGTCGAGGCTGTGGTGGCCAGGAGTGGCCACTGCACTCCAGTCTGGGCAACAGAGTGAGACTCCAACTCAAAAAAAAAAAAAGGACAGGAGTCATCACTTGAATCCCTGTTGTACAAGTACTGCTATTAGCTAATGTTTATTCAGTGCTTACTATGTGCCAGACATGGCCTGGCTCTTTTCCAAGAATTTTCTCATTTAATCTTTGTATCAACTCTCTGAAGTAGGTATTATTATCACTTAGGAAACTGAGGCTCATAGAGGTTAAGACACTTGCCTAAGGACACAGAGTGGACAAATGGCCTAGATTCATGCTCAGGCAGCCTGTCTCCAGACCCCAAGCTGCATGCCTTTTCCCATCAGTGCTCAGGAAGGACACAGGGAAATAATGTCCTGGAAACAGACCAGGTCCTGTCTAGACCTGATCAGAGTACTCACATGTCAGTGAGGTAGGTAACATTAGCCCCACATCCCAGAATTAACCAGGAAGCCACATTCTTTCCATTTTACCAAGTCTTCAAACTTTGTAAAAATAGGCATCAGGACCCCTTTTCAGACAAAACCTTGCGTGAATATCCACTGTCTAAAAGGGGTGCAAGTTGTAACTCTCCTGTGGAAGTCCATTGATAGGAGGGGTGCCAAAACAGTGCTCTGCCTACCTCTTTTTCAGGACTTGTTAGGAGGTCGCCACCTCCACTGTGCTTGCAGACAGATGCTGACACTAGGGATATAGGAGTGGCTGGCAACTTACTAAAGAAAGATAGCACCAAGTAGCTCTTTTGCAGGCAGTCAGTGTCCAGTTTGGTGAGTGCAGACTTTTGCAGGTGAAGATTTTCACAGACAGTAGCTGCCTGTGAACTCACGCTGTGTGTTTGGTTGGAATGTCTGGAATCAAGTGTTGTCCAAGCGTAGGACATGAGTGGGCCAGTCCTATCCTCAGCTCTCCTTCATCCACGTGACAGGAAAGTGCCAACAGCTGATGTCCTCATTTAAACTCATGATTAGGCAGCAGCTTGATTTTCCAAGATTTTAGCAGACAGGCCCACAAACTGAGGATGTTAGTCTGTCAGCATCATGTGATGCTTTCTGCGTGTGCAGGCGGGCGTAGTGTGGCTCCCACTTAATGCACTTCAGATCTTTTCCTATTAAGCATTTGCCCTACATTCCAGTGTTGGTCTTGCTAAGAGAGGTTAGCCCAGTGGCGAATTCCTTTTCCTGGGTTGGAGGAGCCCTGAGCTTCCTATAATATCCCCCAAAATAACTTTAATGGCATCCTTGTGCCACTTAAGATTGGAAAACCTGCAATTCTGCACCCAAATCTTAAGACCTATTATGGCCCACCGCTCTAGAAGCAAGTAACAGACAGAAGAGAGCAAAGGTGTTTTCCTTCATTTCCCACCATCGCCAATCTCACCTGCTTGCCCCGGCTTGACCTCCGCAACCAGATGGGAGAGGAGAAAGGCAATCCTGGGCCCTGATAGGTCCTCGGGATTCAGCACCTTCCACGTCCCCACTGAAAACAAAATTGCCTTGCCCTTGACCCTGGCTCATCCCTGTAAGCAGAGCAAAGCAAAGAGGAGTAGCCAGAGGACAACGCCAAGTCATCTCCCTCCTGAGACGTTATTCTAAGAAGGAGGGGAAAATGTGTCTGCAGTTGTATGTTATGATGTTGAATTTAGGGCACCTGTATTCATTTAAAAATTGGGAGGAGATTAAATACCTGACGCAGTAAGATATTAAGTAAATTTTTTGATCATACATGATATGCAGATAAATCACAAGAGCAGAATCTGTAGGGCCATAAAAACATTTTAAAAGGGGCAACCCCCTTGGGTCCCCTCCCACTGTAGAAGCTTTTCTGTCCTCTCAATAAATCCTGCTTTCTAAAAAAAAAAAAAAGGAGCAAAACTAGTGCGCGCGTGCTTTTAAATGGCATGGCTTTATATGCTACATACACATAGACAGATATTTAACAGGGTTGTGTTAAACTAAAGATTTTATTTAGGTGGAAGAATTTTTGGATTTTTTTTTTCCACTTAAAAAGTCCTTAAATCACCTATTGGATATCATGCTCACCACTGGGGGTGAGGGTAGGGGTGGGGGCAGGCTCGTCAGAGCCCAAACCTTGCCTTTACGCAATATACCTATGTAACAAGTCCTCACATGAACCCTACGATTCTTTAAAAAAAAAACTCTTTAAATCAATGCTGTGTAGTTTTCAGAATATATTTAAAAGCATAGATTTTTGTGGTTTTTTGCTGTCATGATATTCAATGAAGCTTCTTACTTTAGTTCAAAAATGTCCTTAGGAGAAGGTTTCTCTGTTTTACAGAAGCAGATACCACAGCTCTTATCCATTGTAAAGAGAGAAAAAACAACTCAGAAAAGGGAGAGACTTTGGAGAGTCTGTCCTGTTTGGTTTTAGTTTTTTAGGCGTGATGACATGAGTCAGGGAGGGGGTGGATTTAAACTAGAAATGGAGGTGCTTTGTAAACTGGTAGTGGGTATTTTCTGGCATGTGTTTGGGTTCACAGACTTATTTGAGAATCTGATGAAAGAACTCTTAAGAACTCTTCCTAGGATCCTTTTGTGGTTCATAAGTGTGATGATTGGGTACTCCTACACATGTGTGAGATGTGACACACTCAAACCTTGTTATGACATCAGTACATTATCCATATGGCAGTAGAAAGAAGAATCCTTCCTCAAGACAATGTACACACACACTGAGCTACACCCAGCCTCGGACAGTTTTTAGATGGTCTGTAGTCCATGTTGGATCCCTTAGAGGAATCCATGCAACTCAGTGTAATAACTCCTGATTAACAAACTGGACTTCACAGAGGTCATTGAATGAATTCCCCCACTGGTGGCAAAATGAAAGGACTATTTGGCCACAAAGTTGGAATGCCATCCGGGCCACCACAGCAAACTACAGCCACTCGGGAAGCAGGTGCACAGTGAGGACCCATGCAGGTAGCCAGTTGTGCAAAGCAAGCACCCACTCGTGCTCCTGTGTCACCTCTAACACAATTCTTTTGTCTCTGCAGCCCGCTGTCATGGATTGAAGAGAAAGGGCCTGGTCTAAAACGAAACAGATATTTAAGCTTCCATTTCAAATCTGGGTCCCTGGAGAACGTGCCAAATGTAGGCGTGAATAAGAACATTTTCCTGAAAGATCAAAATATATTCGTCCAGAAACTCTTGGGCCAGTTCTCTGAGAAGGAACTGGCTGCTGAAAAGAAACGCATTCTGCACTGCCTGGGGCTTGCGGAAGAAATCCAGAAGTACTGCTGTCCAGAGAAGTGAAAAAAGGAGGCAGTGCAGCACACCAAGATGGGACCGGAGTTTGGCTCTTCTCAAGAGTCGACCTTGTCTCTGCTCCTGCAATTAAACATGTTGGGTCCAGGATACTCTTAGTGTTGCGAGCTATGTTGGGGGTGATATTTGATGTTGGGTCCTGCAGCCCAAAGGAAGGAAGAACTAACCTTGGCTGAGCTCGGCTAAGTGATTTATATATATATATATATATATATATATATACACATTTTTTTTTTTTTTTTTTTAGTTAAAGTTTCACTCTGTCGCCCAGGCTAGAGTCATGGTTCACCATAGCCTCGACCTCCTGAGCTCAGGCAATCCTTCCCCCTCAACCTCCCAAATAACTGGGACTGTAGGCACATGCCACCATGCCCGGCTAATTTTTCTGATTTTGTTTTGTTTTGTTTTTTGTAGAGATGAGATCTTGCTATGTTGCCCAGGCTGGTCTTGAACTCCTGGGCTTGAGCAATCCTCCTGCCTCGGCCCCCAAAGTGCTGGGATTACAGGTGTAAGCCACCATGCCTAGCCTGGCTAAGTGCTTTATATGTCTGACTTCATTTATCCTTCCCAGCAGCCCTGTGAGATGGATGCTACAGGCCTCTTTTCATTAGTACACTAGGAAATCCTGTTTGCCAGACTGTAAACCCCACCTATGATCTGAACCACTTCAAACTACTGCCCTCAACCCTCTTCCCCGCTTTAAAGAATTGTGTTTTCCCCAGAACACTTCACCTATACACCAAGAAACTCTCTAGCATACACCAGCTGTCCTGTAATTCAATTCTGTCTACCATCTGATCCCACAGGTTAACATCTCAGTCTCACGAGACTGCCTTCATTTTAGATTTTTTTTTTTTTTATTGTGTTTTCCCTCAAACTGGGTACCTGTGCTGTGTGCTAGGATTCTGTGTGACTAAGATGTGGCCATTGCCCTCAGTAACGCAGTGTCTAAACAGAACCAGCTGCACAAACTGGTCATTACAATGTAGTAGGTTCAGTAAAAGAGAGGTCTCACTCTGTCGCCCAGGCTAGAGTCATGGTTCACCACAGCCGAGTGTGGTGGCTTATACCTGTAATCCCAGCACTTTGGGAGGCTGATGCAAGAAGATTGCCTGAGCCCAGGGGTTCAAGACCAGCCTGGGCAACTTGATGAGACCTCATCTCTACAATAAAGCACAAAACCTAGCAGGGCATGGTGGCGTGCATTTGTAGTTCCAGCTACTTGAAAGGCTGAGCCGGAAGGGTTGCCCATGCCCAGCGGGTCAAGGCTGTGGTGGCTGTGAGTATACCACTGTACTCCAGCCTGGGCGACAAGAGTGAGACTCCAACTCAAAAAAATCAAAATAAAAAAATTAAATAGTGAATTTCTGGGTGTGGTGGCTCATGCCTGTGATCTCAGCACTTAGGAAGGCTGAGACGAGAAGATTGCCTGAACCCAGGGGTTTCAAGACCAACCTGGGCAACTTGGCAAGACCTCGTCTCTACAATAAAAGATATATATATTAATAAGAAGAAGATGCAACGAATTACCTCTCCCATTTGGGTTTGGTAACTCTGCTGTTTCAAAATGATTGGCCTTATTTGATACTGAGGTAGGAGTGTGTGTCACAGCAAACCAGAGCTGGACAGTGGGGGGAAAAGATTTTCTTCAGGAACTGATGCAGTTGGGAAAAGAGACCTCAGTGTAAAACTGGGCCCAATCCTGATTAGAGCATGGACAAGTGAGAGATTACAGTCCAGGAGTAGGAGGAGTTCAGTTAGTAAGAGGAAGCATGGGGCGGGTGGATTCTGGCTAAACCATCTTGACAGGATTCTTGCCAAAGGCAGGCCAGGGTAATCAGATTATTAAGGTTGGGGATTCTTACTAAAGTGATTTAGCAGGATTTTTGCTAAAATTGAGTGGTGCAAAGATGGACACAGAAGTTCAAAGGTCAAGGCCTAGGTGAGAAGGTTTAGGGGAGGCTGAAGTTGGGTCAAGGAGAGTCTTTGTCATGGGCCATATGATTACGAATTGATATTGATAGCTACTAATCTCAAGCTTGTTTTGCGTTCAAAATGAAAACATCCATAAGTTTTACTCATTGGTAGGAACTGCAAAGGCAGAAGGAAGAGGAGACAGGAGAAAACAACCCAGAGATGATGGGGCAACAGTCTTGCTCTCTGGTTCACAGCTGCCCTCTCTTCCTGGTGCTGCAACTGGAGCCAACCCTGCCTGTATGCCACTGCAGCATTTCCCAAGTACTCTCCTCTGAAGGTGGCACCCCCAGTCCTAGTTATAATTCTGTTTCCAGAATGTCAAATAAAGAAGCCACAGGTATTCCTCGCCATTTGTCCCTCTGTCCAATTTGAAGAAAAAGGCCCTTGATCCAATTGTACTTATGCTCTTGTGTGTCAGGGTGGTCCTCTAGGTGAGAGTGGCCGTATGAGTGCCTTTTGCTCTTTCTGCCCCTTGCCCCCTCTCCCTTTGACAGCAGTGACCTGCCTGACTTGGAAAGCTGAGAAAGGGACTGAGCACATGAATCCCAGCCACCCTCTCCGAACTGACATCCTTAGGATGCACCCCCGTTCTCTGCTTGTCCACGTGGCAGGCGGTGGGGCAACCCCTTCCTCGGCAAGGAGGCCTGCAGCTGTGAGAAGTTAGGGTACCCCAATGGAAAGTGGATTAGCAAACCTATTTGGCGATCCCCACATTCCCCAATCAGTTTTATCATAAAACTTTTTAAAATTTCATCTCTCTCTCTCTCTCTCTCTTTCTCTTTCTCTCTCTCACTCTCTCTCATCTGTGTCTGTAGCTCATTATAGCTCAGTTGGTCCCCAAAGTTGGGAGCGGGGAAAGAAATGTTCCTTAGAGAACCCTTAAAATCCCAACAATATATCTGCTTATGATCTTCCACCTAAATGAATTTTTAAAAAATTTTTTAGTCAATGACTCTTGAGCTCCTCAAGAGAAGGTTTATTTTTGAAAAGTTCCTTGATAAACCTGTCCATTATTTGTGGTGATGTTGGAGATAGAGAAGGATGGGGAATAAGAGGCCTGGAGGCCCGAGAAAGCTACACATTCAAAGTGTGGGATACTGACCAGCAGCCTTGGCATTGGCATGGTCAGGGTGCTTGTTAAAAATGCAAGTTCTCAGGCCCACCTCAAACTAGCTGCATCAGAACAAGACAGCATGATAATTCGTGTGTATCTCAAAGTCTCTTGAAGCTTATTGGCTTGCAGGGAAGAAGAATGTTATGTAATACTAAATGTTAAAGTACAGCTGTGAAGGCTGCTACAAAGAGGTGTTTGGGGGGCAGTTTTTTGTTTGTTTGTTTTTTGTTTTTTGAGTCGGAGTCTCACTGTGTTGCCCAGGTTGGAGTGCAGTGGCACACTCCCGGCCACCACAGCCTCGACCCACTGGGCTCAGGTGATCCTTCCATCTCAGCCTTCCAAGTAGTTGGAACTACAAGTGCGCGCCACCATCCCTGGCTAATTTTTCTTGATTTATCATAGAGACGAAGTCTCGCCAAGTTTCCCAGCCTTATCTCCAACCCCTGAGCTCAGGCAATCCTCTTGCCTCCGCCTCCCAAAGTGCTGGGATTACAGGCATGAACCACTACGCCCGGCAAATCACAATTTGTATAACAAACCATGGTACTTTTTTTTTCCTTTTGCCACGTTATTTTCTTATGAACAAACCAAAAATTAATGGTGAGCAGTTACAGTGTTGGCTGATACATCTATTTTTTTTTTTTTTTTGAGTTGGAGTCTCACCCTGTCGCCCAGGCTGGAGTGCAGCGACAGGCTCACGGCCATTCCAGCGTCGACCCGCTGGGCTCCGGCGATCCTTCTGCCTCAGCCTTCCGAGCGGCTGGAAACAAAGGCATGCACCACCACACCCGACTACGCGTTTGTCTTTTTAAACAAATGATGAAACTGAGACTTTTGATTAAGCAGCACGGCCAGGTTCCCTCACCTGAGTCAGGCCCTCAGTCTGGCAGCCGGCTGCCAGTAGTGTACAGTTTTATTGGAACTGCCTTCCTCGTTCATCTGTGGACAGAGTGTGGTTGCTTTCATGTTACAGCAGCAGAGTTGAGTCGTTGTGACAGAGATTGTATGACCCATGAAATCTAAAACATTTACCCTCTGCCCTTTTTCAGAAAACATTTGCCGGCTCCTGTCCTAGATGGAGGCGGCCAGAGTTGAGGTCAGGCCTCTGCCTGCGGTCTTCCTCTTAGTCTCCTGCTCCTGTTGAGGCAAAAGCGTAGACACTGTCACATTAGAAACACCAAAATGTGATGGTCTAGAGACTGTAATAGGCCCACAGGACACACTTTCCAAATTTACTTGTTCCTGGTTTTGGTATGAGTCACACATTCATTAGTGGGCATTCAGATAGCATCAAATAAAGACCTACAAGAGGCTGGGCGCAGTGGCTCACGCCTATAATGCCAGCACTTTGGGAGGCTGAGGTGAGAGAATTGCCTGATCCCAAGGGTTTGAGACCAGCCTGGGCAACTTGGCGGGACCTCATCTCTACAATAAATCAAAGATTAGCCAAGAGTGGTGGTACGTGCCTGGATTTCCAGCTACTTGGAAGACTGAGGCAGAAGGATCGTCTGAGCCCAGCTGATTGAGGCTACGGTGGCCAGGAGCGTGCCAGTGCACTCCAGCCTGGGCAACAGAGTAAGACTAACTCAAAAAAAAAAGACCTGCAATATGTGTCTGCTGCTGCGCTGGGCTCTGGGGAGACTGAGGTGAATATACTTGGCCCTGCCTTGGAATGTCACTGCTTATAAAGTAATAGTTCATACCAGCTACAGCTGGAAAGTACAGGTCCTAGAAGAGGCGCAATATGGCACCAAGGAACCCCAGAGGGTGGGGGAGAATCCCTCCATGGGACAAGTGGGAGGAAGTGGCATGTGGGTTGAGCCAAACAAGGGAGAAGTAGGAAAATAAAGAAGACGTTCAAGAAAAAAAAGTGAATTGCTGGGGACAGTGGCTCACACCTGTAATCCCAGCATTTTGGGAAGTCAAAGAGGGAAGACTGCTTGAGCCCAGGAGTTCAAGACTAGCCTAGGCAACATAGGGAGACCTCATCTCTACAAAAAAAAAATTTTTTTTTTTTAATTAGCCAAGTATGGTAGCACACACCTATAGTCCTAGCTACTGGGAAGGCTGAGGCGGGAGCATCACCTGAGCCCTAGAGGTCAAGGCTGCCGTGAGCCATGATTGTGCCATAGGACTCCAGCTTGGGCAACAAAGTGAGATCCCAAGTCAGAAGAAGAAGGAGGAAGAGGAGGAGAGGAGGGAGAAGAGGGAAAAGAGAGAGGGAGGGAGAGAGGGAGGGAGAGGAAGGGAGGGAGGGAGGGAGAGAAAAAAGTGAATGGTGTAATTAAACAGCACAGAGGACCATGGTAGGAGACAGACTGAGAGGCAGGAGAGGGCTAGCTTTGGAGAATCCAGGAGTAGAGAGGATAGAACCCCAGGAGGCTGGCTGCAGCTGCAGTTACAGTGCTGAAATGGCTTGCAACCTCAGTAAAATCATGTGATGGCTCTGGGGTCTGTGTCGTCATCTTAAAAGAAAGAGTAAGACCACGTAATCTTCCGAGTCCTTTCAGGAAGATTTTGAGCAAGAGAGTATCATGGGTAGAGTTGCTTCACGGGAAGAGGGAAGGGGTAGAGGCCTTGTCTCTCTCCAGGCGGGTGGCTGACAGAGGGGAGAAAGGAATCTTTCCACAGCAACACTGGGTTACTGTGAAGGTGCATCCCACCAACACACCAGCCCATAACACTGAGAGTTTCCTCCCTTCTGTGAAGGGAACTTCCCTGATGATTTTTTTTTTTTTTTTGAGTCAGAGTCTTGCTGTTACCCAGGCTGGAGTGCACTGGCACACTCATGGTCACTGCAGCTTCAATCTGCTGGGCTCAGGCGACCCACCTCAGCCTTCCAAGTAGCTGGAACTACAGGCACGTGCCACCATGCTCAGCTAATTTTTTTATTTATTGTAGAGATGAGATCTCACCCAGTTGCCCAGACTAGTCTCAAACCCTGGGCTCAGGCCATCCTCTCACCTCAGCCTCCCAAAGTGCTGGGATTCCAGGCATGAGCCACCGTGCCCAGCCCCTGATGATGCTTCATGAAAAAGTGGTTGTTATAGAAATGTTGCCCAGGGAATTATTTGGGAGAGAATTTGAAAGAAGAAGAGTTTCTGCAGCTTTAGGAAGAAACAGTGTTGATCAGATGTCAGGAGACTGGAACATGAGCTCAGAAAGAGAAGGGCTCTTCTGTCTCCTCTTGGGATCTGGAAAGTTGGACTAGGAGTGGGATTGGAAAGAAATTCAGGAAGGAGTGCCGAGTCCCTCCCTGGGAGATGCAACCACTGAAGAGGAACCATGTCTGCAAGAGGCTGTTCTCTGACAACTTTGTGCCAGAGTCACAAAGACCAGGAAGCTGGCAGCCACTCCTCCCACCCCACCCCCAATGCCTGACAGATTTCCTCACACATGAAAATGCTTTCATAGAGG
The DNA here is from genome assembly GCF_000164805.1 of Carlito syrichta. NCBI lineage: Eukaryota > Metazoa > Chordata > Mammalia > Primates > Tarsiidae > Carlito > Carlito syrichta. The sequence continues at coordinate 628,829 of NW_007247007.1, read as the reverse complement.
CCTCAACTGTACCCTGGTATGGGAACTTCAGCCAAAGGGAAACAAGCTAGCACCAAGAACCCCCTTTGCAAGTCTATATCAGTCTTCCTCTTCCTGGCAAGAGGTCCCATAAACTCGAAGGTCCAAACCAAGGCCAGACCCACCTTCTGTTTGCAGCCTGCCTACTTAGCTCTGTTGTATGTCTATGCTGCCATGGGTGGAGAAGCTAGCTTTTAGCAGCTCATAGAGTGACGGTTGGTGTTATGGGTTCTAGACTCTCCAGGGACTCTGAATTTCTGTTCTTGGAAGGGGACCCGGCTCTTTTTCTCAGATGTCCAGGAGAGACAAAAATTAACACCTGAAGTGCTTGTCTGGATTAGGGAGCAGATAACCTCAGCTTTGAGTAAAGAGGAGATAGAAGATTCTAGGAAGGCCGGGCTTGGTGGCTCAGCCTGTAATCCCAGCACTTTGGGAGGCCGAGGCAAGTGGATTGCCTGACCCCACGGGTTCGATACCCACCTAGGCAACTTGGCGAGACCTCGTCTCTACAATAAATCAAGAATTAGCCAGGCATGGTAGCATGCGCCTGTAGTTCCAGCTACTTGGAAGGCTGAGGCGGAAGGATCACTGGAGCCCAGCAGGTCAACACTGGGGTGGCCATGAGCAAGCCACTGCACTCCAGCCTGAGTGACAGAGTGAGACTCCAACTCAAAAAAAAGAAGATTCTAGGAAGGAGGCTTTGGCCTCAAAGGAGGGACCAGACAGATCCAAGATGACTGGACAAACTGCTCAAAGCCCAGGGTGAGTAAAGAGACAGGGAAGGGCAGCCTACCGCTGGCTGTGGCTACTCAGTGCCCTGACCTGCAACAGGTACCTTCAGGTCCAAGCCTGGAGGTTGCAGGAAAAGGGTGGGGGTATATAAGCAACTCAGGAGCAGACACCTTGGGCTAGCCACCTTGCATGTGGGTTAGAAATTGATACGGGACAAGCTGGAATTAATCACAGGCAATTAACGAAACAGGTTCAGCAAGGAGGCAAGGGTAGGGATGCCCAGGTTGCTTGATAAAGGGTTGATCTCCAAGGAAGGGAGAGGCAAGGGAAGCTGGTGGAATTAACAGCTGAAAAAACAGAAAGCCACAGTACTCAAATGATGAAATCTGCATTTACACAGAAATGGTGGCATCCCCACTAACTGCTTTTCTGTATTCCAAGGGAGAGGGTGGTAAGTTGTGTGACACTTGGCTCACTGGGGTCTTTCCCTGCCCCATTAAGGGGGAATTGTGTTTTAATTGATGGACCTACACAGACGCCAACTCATTTTCCCATCACTTCCTGTCTGTAGACTGTGCTGTTTATCCAGGTTTCCAGAACATGAACTGTTTTTCTGGGGTGACAAAGAAGCTGTGCCCTCACTTAAATATTACCTCAAAATATTAAAACCGCCCCCTAAATGTGGCATGCATGCAGGCTGAGAAGAATAGGTTGGCTTTTTGTTTTGTGTTTAAGTTCAGAAATCAAAAGTACAAAAAATTACATAGTTAAAAAACTCAGCCAGGCTCAGTAGCTCAGCCTGTAATCCCAGCACCTTGGAAGGCCAAGGCGAGTGGATTGCCTAAGGCCGTGAGTTCGAGACCAGCCCAGGCAACTTGGAGAGACCTCATCTCTACAATAAATCAAAAATTAGCCGGGCGTGGTAGCGCACGCCTATAGTTTTGGCTACTTGGAAGACTGAGGCAGAAGAATAGCCAGAGCCCAGCAGGTCAATGCAGGGGTGGCCATGAGTGTGCCACTGCACTCCAGCCTGGGCGACAGAGTGAGACTCCAACTCAAAACAAATAAACAGACAAACAACAACATACCTCCCTTCCATCCCTGTCCCTGTTCGTTCATTTTCTCCTGCCTGGCATGCAGGGAACTAATGTTTAAGTTAGTTTCTTATGTGTCCAACCATACAAGCAAAGATGAATTTTGGCATATGTTCGCCCCCAATCCCTGTTCCCCATCCCCTAAAAAAAAAAAATCATAGGCCGTACTCGGTAGCTCAGCCTATAATCCCAGCACTTTGGGAGGCCGAGGCGAGTAGAATTGCTTGAGCCCGCGGGTTCAAGACTAGCCTGGGCAACCTGGTAAGACCTCATGTCTACTACAAATCAAAAAATTAGCTGGGCATGGTAGCACACACCTGTAGTTCCAGCTACTTGGAAGGCTGAGGTGGAAGGATTGCAGGAGCCCAGCTGGTCGACACTGGGGTGGCCATGAGTGTGCCACTGCACTTCAGCCTGGGAGACAGAGTGAGACTCCAACTCAAAAACAAAACAAACAAACCAAAAAAAAAACCCCCCAAAAATGATATGAGTGGTAGCATACTATTTATACGGTCTTGGAAATTGTTATCGGGGTCTTTTTGACAGCGGCTGGCTCTCCTATTTCAGAAATCTCTGTGGTGGGCTTGTGCTCCCAGAACAACAATAGCTTCCAGCTGGAGAAGATTCTAAACTTAAATAAACAGGATATCAGATAGGATGAGTCCAAAGAAATCCACACTGAGATACATTCTGACTAAAATGATGAAAAGGAGAAAGGGATAATTTTTTTTTTTTTAGTCAGGGTCTCACTCTGTTGCCCAGGCTGGAGTGCAACGACATGATCACAGTCTCAAACTCCTGGGCTCAGGCAATCCTTTCACCTCAGCCTCCCAAGTAGCTGGTGCATACCACCATGCTTGGCTCATTTTTTTCATTTTTTATTTTGTAGAGACAAGGCCTCACTATGCTGCCCAGGCTACTCTTGAACTCCTAGGCTCAAGCAGTCCTCCCTCTTCAGTCTCCCAAAGTGCTAGGATTACAGGCATGAACCACTGAGCCCAGCTAAAAGAGAGAATTTTAAAAGCAGAAAGGAAAAGTTGACTTGGTATGTACAAGAGAATGTCTATAAGAATTTCAGCAAATTTTGAAGCAGAAAACTTGGAGGCCAGAAGAGAATGGAATAATAGAATCAAAATCCTGAAAGAAAAACACTAAAACATCCAGCAATCTCATCTTTTAAAAAATGAAGGGGAGCGCTGGACTTGGTGGATCACACCTGCAATCCCAGCACTTTGGGGGGTGGGGGCAAGAGGATTGTCTGAGCCCATGGGTTCAAGACCAGCCTGGGCAACTTGGCAAGAACTCATCTCTACAATAAATCAAAAAATTAGCCAGGCTTGGTGGCACATGCCTGTAGTTCCAGCTACTTGGAAGGCTGAGACAGAAGTATCACCTGAGCCCAGCAGGTCGAGGCTGCGGTAGCCGTGAGCATGCCATTGCACTCCAGCCTAGGTGACAGAGCAACAGAGTGAGACTCTGACTCAAAAAAAAAGAAGGGGAAATAAAGACTTTCTCAGACAAACAAAAGCTGAGGGAGTTTATCACCACTAGACCTGCCTTACAAGAAATGCTAAAGGGAGTTTTTTAAGAAGATGAAAAAGAACACTAATTGGTAACACCAAAACATACAAAAGTATAAAACTCATGGGTAAAAGTACATTGTCAAATTCAAAATACTCTAATATTGTAATGGTGTGTAAATTAATTATATTGCTAGTATGAAGGTTAAAAGAAGAAAATATTAAAAACAACTATAGCTACAATAAGTTGATAAATGATAAAAAATTATTTAAAGAGATGTAAATTGTTGCATCAAAAACATAAAATGTGGAATGTGGAGTAAAACCGTAGTTTGTATCATGGTTAAGTTGTTATCAGCTTGAAATAGAATATTATAAGATGTTTTATAGGGCCAGGCATGGTGGCTCACATCTGTAATCTCAGTGCTTTGGGAGGCTGAGGCATGAGGATAGCTTGAGACCAGGAGTTCAAGACCAGCCTGGGTGACACTGCGAGACCCCATCTCTACAAAATGTTTAAATAAATAAATAAAGCCGGGCATGGTGGCTCACACCTGTAATCCCAGCACTTTGGGAGGCAGAGGCAAGAGAATTGCCTGAGTCCACGGGTTCAAGACCAGCCCAGGCAATTTGACAAGATCTTGTCTCTAATCAAAAATTAGCTGGGCATGGTAGCATGCACCTATAGTTCCAGCTACTTGGAAGGCTGAGGTGGAAGGATTGCCTGAGCTCAGCAGGTCAACACTAGTGGCTGTGAGCATGCCACTGCATTCTAGCCTGGGCAACAGAGTGAGAATCCAACTC
>NW_007247007.1:611311-624641 GCF_000164805.1 Carlito syrichta | reverse complement strand
AAAAAAAAAAAAAAAAGCAATATAAGTTCTGAAAAAATTAAATTAAATTTTAAAACCTTTCAGTAGAAAGACAAACAAAAAAATAAATAAACAAGCCGGGTGTGATGGTGTGCGCCTGCAGTTTCAGCTACTTGGAAGGCAGAGGTGGAAGGATTGCCTGAGCCCAACAGGTCGAGGCTTTGGTGGCTGTGAGCATGACACTGCACTCCAGCCTGGATGACAGTGAGACTCCAACTCAAAAAAATAAATACATAAAATAATAAGTTAATAAATAAATTAAAATGTTTGTTTTATGTAAATCTCAGGGTAACCACGAAGCAAAAATATATAGTAGATATAGAAAAGAAAAAGACATTTAAAACAGCACACTTCAAAAAAAAAACATTAGGAAGACAGCAAGAGAGGAAGAAAGTTACCAAGGATCTATGAAACAACCAGAAAACAATTAATAAAATAGAAGTAGTTTTTACCAATCAATAATTACCTTGAACGACCAGATGCAGTGACTCACACCTGTAATCCCAGCACTCTGGGAGGCAGAGACAAGAGGATTGCCTGAGCCCGGAGGTTTGAGACCAGCCTGGACAACTTGGTGAGACTTCGTCTCTACATTAAATCCAAACAGTAGCCAAGTCTGGTGGCACACACCTGTAGTTCCTGCTTATTTAGAAGGCTGAGGCAGAAGGATTGCCTGAGCCCAGCAGGCCGAGGCTGCAATAGCCATGAGCATGCCACTGCACCCCAGCCTGGGTGGCAGAGTGAGACTCCAATTCTAATAATAATAATTATAACTCTGAATGTAAGTTAAACTATGCAATAAAAAGACATAGATGGGCTGAATGGATTAAAAAAACAAGACCCAACTATCTGTTGCATACAAGAGACTCACTTCAGCTTTGAGTCACTTAGACTGAAAGTGAAGAGATAGAAAAAGATATTTTCCATGTAAATGGAAACCAAAAGAGAGCAAGAAGAGCTATACTAATATCATAAAAAATAGACACTAAATCAAAACTGTAAAAGGAGACACGGAAGGTCATTATTCAGTGACAAAGGGGTCAGTTCATCAAAAGGGTATAACAATTGTAAATATATATGCACCCAACATCATAACACCTAAATGTATAGAGCAAATATTAATAGATTTATAGAAAGAGATACAAGGCCATACAATAATCATGGGGGACTTTTATATCCTAATTCCAACAATGGACAAATCATTCAGATAGAAATTAATAAGGATACATTGGGCCAGGCACAGTGGCTCATGCCTGTAATCTCAGTACTTTGGGAGGCCAAGGTGGGAAGACTGCTTGAGTTCCAGACCAGTATAGGCAAAATAGTGGAACCTTGTCTCTAAAAAAATTTTTAAATTAGCTGGGAGTGGTGGCATGCACCTGTAGTCCCAGGTACCCAGGAGGCTAAGGCAGAAGGATCACCTGAGCCCAGGAGGTCGAGGCTGTGGTGAGCCACGATCATGCCACTGTACTCCAACCTAGGTGACAGAATGAGACCGTGACTTGAGTAATAATAATGGTGATGATGATAATAATGGTAATAATATTGTGCAGTCTTATTTTAGCAAATGGTGATAATGTATGTAATGAAGCGTTAGTAGACATGTTTAGAGCATGTTTCTGAGAATATTAGTTATATATTATGTACATGTTAAGTGAATGTACAAATTAAAAACAGTAATGCATATAGTAAAATTTTAAGAAATTATTTTAAGTATGTTTCATAAATACCAGCTTATATACTTTTTCCATAAACAGTATTATTTCAATGAATGGATGTCAGGTATGTAGTGAAGTGTTTATAGAGTCTTTTTAAAAAGGAGTTTCTTTTTTAAAATTTTTCTAAAGATGTGGGGTACAATTCAAGATTAGGTATACAAGTGATCATCGTACAGGTAAGGTTTGGGCCTCCCTTTGGTCCCCACCTCACCTGGTTTGAGATCAGCTATTCTTATTGATGTTATGTGCCCTCCCCCTAGCAGTTTCTGGCTACTGCCAATCCCTTTCTTATAGTATTATGGTAAATGTTCAGCGTCCTCTTATGAGTGAGAACATATGGTACTTAGTTCTTTGTTTCTATGATAGATCACTAAGTATGATAGACTCTAAATCAATCCAAGTTGCTGCGAACTCCATAATTTTGTTTTTCTTTATAGCTGCATAATATTCCATCGTGTATATGTGCCACATTTTTTTTATCCAGTCCAGTTTCCATGGGCAGCACAGTTGGCCCCATGTTTTTGCTATTGTAAATAGTGCTGCAATAAACATGTGTGTGCAAGTATTTTTTGGTAGAGTGGTATAAGTTCCTCTGAGTATTTTCCCAGAAGGGTGATTTCTGTGTCATATGGAAGGTCAAAGGGGTTTCTAAAAATGTTACATATACAGTATGATGTGGACCATAATTTTTCAGTCAGTGGATGTGTTTACCACACTCATGTGCATGTAGTGAACTGTTTGAAGATACTTCTTTAAAAGATGCTTCTAATTCTGTTTATGCACTTTGTTGTATGTAATGCAATGTTTATAGACACGTGTTTAAACAAAGTTTGTAAAAAATTATTTATTCCTTATGTTGTGAACATGTTATTTCAGTGTATGGGTATAATGTATACAGTGATGGGTTGAAGGCACATGTTTAAAGGAGATTTCTTTTAAAAAAATTTTTTTTTATTTTAAAGATGTGGGGTACAATTCAGGGTTAGGTACAAATGTTCGTTTATGTAGGTACCCTTGTTGATGAAGTGTGCCCCCCATCCCCTGGCAGATTCCCACTACTGCCAATTCCACCCCCCTTAAAGCAGATTTCTAAGACTTCATAAAAAATAAATGTTATCGTGTATATCTGAGGTTTACAACGCAATGTTATGGGATAAATATAGACAGTTTAAATGGTTACTATAGGGAACCAAATTAACATATTTACCTTTTTTGTGACAAGAACAGGTAAAATCTACTTAACAAAAATCCTAAATACAATTGTATTAACAATAGTTCTCATATTGTACTTCAGATCTCTAGACTTGTCCATTTTATGTATCTAATACTTTGTATCCTTTAACCTAAATTTTGCCATTTACTCCTCTTCCTTTCCTGGTAACCACGGTTTTATTCTCTAGATCTGTATATTTGACTTTTTTTTTTTTTTTAGAACCCACATATAATTGAGACCATGTGATATTTTTCCTTCTTTGTCTGACCTATTTCACTTAGCATAATGTCTTCCAGGTCTATCCCTGTTGTGGTAAATTGCAGGATTTCCATTTTAAGATTAAGTCATATACAACTGATTGTATATACATTTTCTGTATTCATTCATCTGTTGATGAACACTCAGACTGTTTCTATACCTTGGCTATTGGGAATGAGAATGCAGATATCTTAGATTGCTGGATCAAATGGTAGCTCTATTTTTTTTTTGAGTTGGAGTCTCACTCTGTCGCCCAGACTGGAGTGCAGTGGCCGCTTCCGGCCACCACAACCTCGACCCGCTGGGCTCCGGCGATCCTTCCACCTCAGCCTTCCAAGTAGCCGGAATTACAGGCATGTGCTACCACGCCCCGCTGATTTTTTGATTTATTGTAGAGATGAGGTCCCGCTGCCCAGGCGAGTCTCGAACCCGCGGGCTCAGGCAATCCACTCACCTCAGCCTCCCAAAGGCGCCGGGTTACAGGCTGAGCCACCGAGCCCGGCGGTAGCTCTATTTTTAATTTCTGTAGGAATATCCATACTGTTGCTATTTGTTTTTTGTTTTTGAGTATGAGTCTCACTCTGTCATCCCAGACTGGAGTGCAGTGGCATGCTCACAACTACTGCAGCCTCAACTTGCTGGGCTCAGGCGATTCTTCTGCCTCAGCCTTACAAGTAGCTGGAACCACAGGCATATGCCACCATGCCAGTTAATTTTTTGATTTATTGTGGAGACGAGGTCTCACCATGTTGCCCAAGCCGGTCTCAGATCCGTGGGTTCAGGCAATCCTCTTGCCCCAGCCTCCCAAATTGCTGGGATTACAAGTGTGAGCCATTACCGCCTGGCTCATGTTGTTTTTTATAATGGCTGCACCAACCTACATTCCCATGAAAAGTGTACTTGGATTCTCTTTTCTTCACACTCTCACCAAAATTTATCTGTCTTCTTGATAATAGCCATTCTAATGGATGTGAGGCGATATCTCATAGTGGTTTTAATTTGTATTTCCCTGATGATTGGTAGTATTAAGCATCTTTTCATATACCTGTTGTCCACTTTTATGTCTTCCTTAACTGTTTGGGTCTTTTGCCCACTTTTTAATTGGATGGGTTATTTGTTTCTCTGTTACTGAATTGTAAGTGTTCTTTATAAATTTTGGTTATTAATGCCTTGTGAGATATGTGGCTTGAAAATATTTTTTCATTTTGTTGACTGTTTCCTTTGCTATGCAGAAACATTTTAATTTGATAGCCTGAGCTTGGTGTGATATCCAAAAACATCATTGCCAAGACCAATGTCAGGGAGTTTTCCTTTGTGCATTTCACTATTTAACTATTTGTGATACATTTTTCTTAGAAAGATGCTTTCACTCTTTATTGTCAGCAGTATTATTTCAGTTATTGGGTAAAATGTTTGTAGTGAAATGTTTACTCACACATTACAAAAAGAGCTTTCATAGTATGTTACTTACACATGAAGCTGCAAAGAGTGTTAATTCAGTTGATGGAAGAGGTTACAAATTCTATTGCATGTAGTGAACTTATTGAAAGTTAAAAGATGGTTCTGTGAAAAGTCCTTATAAAATACATTGTGAACAATGTCATTTAATTGGATATAATGTATGTAATATAGTCCCTATAGACATATGTTTGAGAGTGGTTTCTAAAATGTTACTTATGTTCTATGTTGTGAACTGTATTATTTCAGTGAATGGATGCAATGTATGTAGAGAAGTGTTTGTGTACTCTTTAAAAGATGTTTTTAAGAAAATTACTTGTATGGTGTATTACTAACAATATTAACTTAGTGCATGGAAGTGGTTACCACACTTTAATTCATATAAGGAAGTGTTTAAACATACTTGTTAGATGTTTCTTTGAATGATCTTCATTTACTTGTGAGCAGCAGTAAATGGATGCAATGTATGCAGAGAAGTGTTTATAGAGACATATTTTAAAAGTTTCATAGAGTGGAACTATTACACTATGTTTTTAAAATGTCATTTCAGTGAATTGATATAATATATGTAGTGAAAAGATTGATGATACATGTTTAAAGACTGCATCTAATAATGGTATTAATACTGAATGTTTTCTATAGTGTTAATTCAGTGAAAGGAAGTGCTTACCACACTATAATGCTTGTAAAGAAGTATTTAAAGATACTTATTTAAAATTGCTTCTTATAAGCTTCTGTAAAGCAAAAGAAACCATCAAGAGAGCAGGGAGACAGCCCACAGAATGGGAAAAAATATTTTCCTACTGTATATCTGACAAAGGCCGAACATCTAGGATCTACAAGGAACTCAAATGTGCCGAAAGGAAAAAAACAAATAGCCTCATTAAAATATGGGCAAGCCAGGTGCGATAGCTCAAGCCTGTAATCCCAGCACTTTGGGAGGCTGAGGCGAGAGGATTGCCTGAGTCCAGGGGTTCAAGACCAGCCTGGGCAACTTGGCGAGACCGCGTCTCTACAATAAATCAAAAAATAAGCCAGGCATGGTGGCACATGCCTATAGTTTCAGCTACTTGGAAGGCTGAAGCAGAAGGATCACCTGAGGCCACAGGTCAAGGCTGCGGTGGCTGTGAGTGTGCCACTGCACTCCAGCCTGGGCGACAGAGTGAGACTCCAACTCAAAAAAAAAAGAAAAAAGAAAAAGAGAGAAAAAAAAGTGGGCAAAAGACATGAATAGGCACTTCTCAAAAAAAATAAAAAAGATATACAGGCAGCCAACAGACACATGAAAAAGTGCTCAGCCTCACTAATATCAGAAATCGAAATAAAAACCACACTGAGATGCCACCTAGTCCTAGTAAGAAAGATCATTAATAAAACAAATAACAACAGATGCTGGCAAGGATGTGGAGAAAAAGGAAGGCTTCTACAATGCTGGTGGGAATGTAAATTAGTGCAACCTCTTTGGAAAACAGTGTGGAGATTTCTGAAATAACTAGAAATTGACCTTCTATATGACCCAGCAATCTTCCGACTGGGAATATACCCAGAGGAACTCAAATCATTCTACAAAAATGATACCTGCACATGCATGTTTATTGCAGCACTATTCACAACAGCAAAAACATGGACTCAACTGTGCTATCCATCGAAACTGGACTGGATAAAAAAATGTGGTATATATACACATTGAAATATTATGCAGCCAAAAGAAGGACAAACACATACTTCACAGCAACTTGGTTGTATTTAGAGTCTATCATACTCAGTGATCTATCACAGAAACAGAAAACTAAGTACCACGTGTTCTCACTTATAAGCAGACCTTGAACAATTATCATAATACTATAAGAAAGGGATCAGCAGTAGTGGGAAACTGCCAGGGGAGTGGAAGAGAGCACCTCATCAACAAGACTACCTGTATAATGAACATCTGTGTACCTAACCCTGAATTGTACCCCACATCTTTAAAATAAAAAATAAAATAAAATTGTTTCTTATAATGTTTATAATGCTGCTGCTTTTTTTATTTTTATTTTTTGAGTTGGAGTCTCACTCTGTCACCTAGGCTGTAGTTCAGTGGCACGCTCATGGCCACCACAGCCTCAACCTGCTGGGCTCAGGTGATCTTTCTGCCTCAGCCTTCCAAGTAGCTGGAAGCACAGGCATGTGCCTCTAACACCAGGCTAATTTTTTGATTTATTGTAGAGATGAGATCTCACCAAGTTGCCCAGGCTGGTCTCGAAGCCCTGGGCTCAGGTAATCCTCTCGCCTCCACCTCCCAAAGTGCTGGAATTACAGGTATGGGTCACCGTGCCCAGCTATATGATTCTTATAATGCAGTGTTGTCAGTGTGTTGTTTTGATGTATGGATCTCATATACGTATTGAAACATTTGTAGACATATGTTTAAAAGATGTTTCTAAAAGATATAACTTATACACTATGTTGTTAACAGTTTTAATTTAGTGAATGAAAGTGCTTATTATACTCAGGCATGTAATAAAATGACAAACATACATGTTTTTTTCACCGCCATGTCAAACGTATGATTCCGATGGCATTAGTGCTACACAGGTGCTCATGATGACACCACACAGGACTTCCTGCCTTCTAGAAACGTCTACCCACTTGTTCCTCCCCCTCTTCTGGGGCAAAAACCATGATGAGCCAGACAAATGTACACGTTTGAAAGATGTTTCTTTGAGAGCTGCTTATACAGTGTGTTATGAACTCTGTTATTTTAGTGAACAGATGTAATGTATGTAGTGGAGTGTCTGAAGATACGTGTTTAAATGGTGTTTCAGTCGTTATGCACATTACAGATAATATCATTCAGCAGCAGCAGATATCCGTCTTCTCAAGGGCACATAGACCATTTTCCAGGACGATGAAGTGAAATTTATCCTGGGAATGCAAGAATGGTTTGCCGTATGCAAATCAATAAATGTGATATACCATATTAACAGAATAAGTGACCAAAAAAATATCATCACCACAACAAATGCAGAAAAAGCATTTGGTAAAATTTAAAAATGTTAGGTCACAAAACAAGTCTTGGAGTTTAAAAAATTGAAATATAATAAGTAACTTTTCTGATCACAATGTATGAAACTAGAAATCTATAATAGGAGTAATTTCAGACAATTGTCAAATATGTGTAATTTAAACAACATGTTCCTATACAACCTACAGGCCAAAGAAGAAATTAAAAGGTAAATTTAAAAATATCTTGAGACAAACAAAAAAGGAGAATAAAATATACCAAACATATGGAATGTAGCAAAATCAGTTCTAAGTGGGAAGTTTATATTAATAAATGCCTAAATCACAAAAGAAGAAAGATTCAAGATAAGCCAACAATACACCTTAAGGATCTTTAAAAAAAAAAAAAAGGTAATAATACTGTGCAAGCCAGACTCGGTGGCTCAGCCTGTAATCCCAGTGCTTTGGGAGGCTAAGGTGAGTGAATTGCCTGAGCCCGCCGGGTTCAAGACCCGCCTGGGCAACCTGGCGAGACCTCATCTCTACAATAAATCAAAAAATTAGCCGGGTGTGGTAGCGTGCACCTGTAGTTCCAGCTACTTGGAAGGCTGAGGCGGAAGGATCACCGGAGCCCAGCAGGTCGAGGCTGCAGTGGCCGGGAGCGGCCACTGCACTCCAGTCTGGGTGACAGTGTGAGACTCCAACTTAAAAAAATTAAAAAAAATACTGTGCAAGACAAGATAAATGAAATAGATAGTAGAAAGTAATAGAAAATATCAACAAAATGAAGTATTTTTTGAAGAAATACACAAAATTGACGCCGGGCTCCGTGGCTCAGCTTGTAATCCCAGCACGTTGGGAGGCCGAGGCAAGTGGATTGCCTGGCCCGCGGGTTCAAGACCAGCCCGGGCAACTTGGCAAGACCTCGTCTCTACAATAAAATAAAAAACAGCCGGGCATGGTAGCGCACCTCTGTAGTTCCAGCTACTTGGAAGGCTAAGATGGAAGGATCGCTGGAGCCCAGGAGGTTGATGCTGGGGTGGCCGTGAGCATGCACGCCACTGCATTCCAGCCTGGACGAAGGAGTGAGACTCCAACTCAAAAAAAAAAAAAAGAAAGATGGCTCAAATAAAATCATATGAAAGAGGAGACATTATGGTCGATGCCACAGAAATACAAAGAATCATAAGACACTACTGTGAACAATTATATGCCCACAAATTGGATAACTAGGAAGAAATAGATAAATTCCTGGACACATACAACCTTCCAAGATTAAATCATGAAGAAACATAAAACTTGAACAGACCAATATGAATAAGGAGATCTGATAAGTGAAGAAAATTCTCCCATGAAAGAAGAGCCGAGCGCTAGATGACTTCACTACTGAATTCTATCCAGCATTTTAAGAACTAACACCAACCTCTCTCAAACTCTTCCAAAAAATTGAAGAGGAGGGAATACTTTTAAACTCATTTTACAGGGCCAGAATTACTCTGAAACCAAAGCCAGATAAACACACTACAAGAAAAGAAAACTACAGACCAACATCCCTGATGAACACAGATACAAAAACTCTCAACAAAATACTGTTAAGCTGTACTCAACAGTACATTAAAAGGAGCATTCGCCACGATGAAGTGGGATTTATTCCAGGAATGCAAGCATGGTTTGCCATATACAAATCAACAAATGTGATATACTATAGTAACAGAATAAGTGACAAAAATATATTATCACCACAATAAATGCAGAAAAAAACATTTGGTAAAAAAAAAAAATGTTCATGATAAAAATTCTCAACAAAATTGGTACATAAGGAGTGTTCCTCAGCACAATAGAGAACATATACGACAAGCCTGCAGCTAACATTATACTCAATGGTAAAAAGACAAAAGTTTTCACTCTAAAATCAGGATTAAAACAAAGATGCCAGCCAACTCTCACCACGTCTATTCACCTGGAAGTCCAAGCCAGAGAAATAAAATGACAGGCATCCCAATAAGGAAGGAATAAGTAGAAAAGATTTTTTAAATGCTGCTTATGAAGTTTATTATGAACAGTGTAATTTCTGTTTAAGGATTTCATGTATATAGTGAAGTGTGCGTAGACACTTGTTTGAAAAACGTTTCTACACCTGATCATATACAAAACATAGAAGTAAAATGAAAAAAGTCTAAAGAAAAAATCCAATTTATCTCATCACTGTAGAAATAACTGTTGACATTTTTATGTATTTCTCTCCTTTTTGCTAAACAAAACCAAGTATACACACATATGCCATTAAAAATAAATAAATCAAAGATGTTTCTATGAATGCCACTTATACAGTATGTTCCAACAATGCTAAATCAGTGAATGAAAGTGATTAGCATCCTATGATGCATTTAAAATACTGTTTAAATATATTTGTTGATTTTATTGTAGAAACAAGGTCTCACCAATTTGCCCAGGCTGGTCTCGAACCCATGGGTTCAGGCAATCCTCTCACCTTGGCCTCCCAAATTGCTAGGATTATAGGTATGAGCCACCACACTCAGCCAATAAACCTGTTTTTCTATCCTAAAAAAGAAAACAAAAAAAACCTCTTCCTTTAAGTCAGTGAAAATATTTAAGGGACAATTCATACATATACTGCAGTATAAGCCCAACATTCATAATGTGCCATTGGACAAGACGTTGCACTTTTGTATCTACCACTGTTTTAGGGGACTTTTAAAATGAATAAACATTATAGCAACATTTACTATATATATATATATTTGTTTAAAAGTGTTCTCAACAGTGTTATCTCAGCAAATGGATACAATGTACATGGTGAATAGTTTGTAGATACTTGTTCAAAACAGCTTTCTAAGAATGTAACTTACACAAAGTACCATTAACAACGTTATTTCAGATTATGAATGTAATGTGTGTAGTTGTAACTTTTGTTTGTTTTTTGTTTTTAAGTCAGAGTCTTGCTCTGTCACCCAGGCTGAAGTGCAGTGGCACACTCACAAGCACCACAGCCTTGACCTACTGGGCTTGGGTGATCCTTTTGCCTCGGCCTTCCAGGGCACACCGCCACACCTGGTTAATTTTATTATGTATCATAGAGACAAAATCTCGCCATGTTGCCTAGGCTGGTCTCAAATCCCTGGGCTCAGGCAATCCTCTCGCCTCTGCCTCCAAAAATGCTGGGATTACAGGTATGAGCCACCATGCCTGGCTTGAAACCAGATTAATTTTAAAGGTCAAATGTTGCCCCTGATGTATGAACCACACAGAAAATTCACTAAACCATGTAATGCTATAAGCAGAGACATTCAAACTGCAAACCAAGATGAGAAGTTGATGGTTTCACAAGAAGCCCGAGTAAGACACCATATCATAATGAGACTCTCACCCTTCTTAATGCCTATCTTTTTCACTTGTCAGGAAAATGGTGTGAATAAAATTTTACTCAGTGGCTTCTGCAGTTAATGTGACAGAACTGGGCCTAAGAGATCCTTTAATCCACCTATGAGTGAATTTGGCAACATCTCTCTAATATAACTGTTACTCGCTCTCTGCCTTAATCCAGTCATGAGATATTAAATTGCTCTTTATTGTCTATTGATTAAATAAGGAAATGTCTGTGCTATTACTAATACTACATACTGTACCTGGATAAATTCTTCTGGGAAAGCTGAGACCAGTATCCACAAAATTAAAAAACAGGCCAAGGCTCAGACTGTAATTTCAGCCATTTTGGGAGGTCGAAGTGAGAGGACTGCCTGAGCCCAGGGGGTTCGAGACCAGCCTAGGCAACTTGGTGAGACCTCATGTTTACAATAAATCACAAAAACTAGCCGGGCGTGGTGGCGCATGTCTGTAGTTCCAGCTACTTGGAAGGCTAAGGCAGAAGGATCGCCTGAGCCCAGAAGATGGTGACCGGAGATACCGTGAGCATTCCCCTGCACTCCAGCCTGGGCGACAGAGTGAGACTCCAACTAAAAAAAAGAAAAATTAGAAAAAAAGCAGGCCACATGGATATAAGTCTCACCTAATTCGTCATAGTCATTTCATTTATTCAATTGGTTGTCTTTAAGTATAGGCTCATGACTCAAAGCTATTATAACAACTGAGATTATCATTTTATTTTATATTTTCCTTTTTAAACATTGTAGGTGTTACTTGTCACATTTCAGTAGAAGTGCCAACTCCTGACAGAATAATGCCGGCCCAGCACTTTGAGATAATAGCCAATGCCTAAGGAGCAGATAAAATTGAGCTTAACAATAAACTCCAGGTAGACTTAGCCTGAGAGTCACTCCCTCCAAACCTCTCTTGTTGCTCAAATATAGCTAAAAGAGTTTTAACACAGACTCCTTGTCATCAACCGGTTGCCTCTGATGGGGGACCAGACCAGAATAACCTGGAACCAATCCATGCTAGCACTAAGGAACAATCAAAATCCAACTATAGCTGGAAGTGATGGCTCATGCCTACAATCCCTTTGAGAGATCAAGGCGAGAGGATTGCCTGAGCCCAGGGGTTCGAGATCAGCCTGGACAATTTGGTGAGACCTTGCCTCTACAATTAATCAAAAAATTAGCCAGACGTGGTGGCAGGTGCCTGTATTTCCAGCTACTTGCAAGGCTGAGGCGGAAGGATCACCTGAGCCCAGCAGGTAAAGGCTGCGGTGGCCGTGAGTGTGTCACTGCACTCCAGCCTGGGCGACAAAGTGAAATTGCAACTCAAAAAAAAAAAAGAGAGAGAAAGAAAGAAAAAGAAGCCGGGCTCGGTGGCTCAGTCTGTAATCCCGTGCCTTGGGAGGCTGAGGTGAGTGGATTGCCTGACCCCGCGGGTTCGAGACCCGCCTGGGCAACTTGGCCAGACCTCATCTCTACAATAAATCAAAAAATTAGCCGGGCGTGGTAGCGTGCGCCTGTAGTTCCGGCTACTCGGAAGGCTGAGGCGGAAGGATCGCCGGAGCCCAGCGGGTCAAGGCTGCAGTGGCCGAGAGCGGCCACTGCACTCCAGCCTGGGCGACAGAGTGAGACTCTGACTCAAAAAAAACGAAAAACATATATCAACGGATTGACTCAGTGTAGTACTACACACAATGGAATATTATTTTGTATAAAACAAAGGAAATTCGTTGTTTTTTTTTTTTTACTTTAATTTTGTTTGTTTGTTTAGAAACAGAGTCTTACTATGTTGCCCAGGCTGCCCTTGAACTCCTGGGCTCAAGCAATCTTCCCACATCAGCCTCCCGAGTAGCTGGGATTACAGGTGCATGTCACCATGCTCTAAAATCAAAGGAAATTCTGATACACACTACCACAAGGATGAACCTAGAGTGGACAAATTCATAGTGACAGAAAGTAGAATGGTGGTTTCCAGAGGCTAGGGGAAGAGAGGAATGGGAGATGTGTGTTTAATGGGCAGAGTGCCAGTTGAGGAAGATGAAAAAAGTTCTGGAGATGGATGGTAGTGATGGTTGCACAACAGTGTGATGCGTGAATGCTACAGAATTGTACATTTAAAAATTGCTTAAATGTAAACATTGCGTGTTTCATATTTATTTATTTTATTTATTTATTTATTTATTTTTTGAGTCGGAGTCTCACTCAGCCACCCAGACTGGAGTGCAGTGGTCATTCCTGGCCACCGCAGCCTCGCCGGCTGGGCTCCAATGATACTTCCGCCTCAGCCT
>NW_007247007.1:609479-611291 GCF_000164805.1 Carlito syrichta | reverse complement strand
GTAGCCGGAATTACAGGCGTGCGCTACCATGCCCAGCTGATTTTTTTATTTATTGTAGAGATGAGGTCTCGCTACCCAGGCGGGTCTCGAACCCGCGGGCTCAGGCAATCCACTCACCTCAGCCTCCCAAAGGCGTGGGATGACAGGCTGAGCCACCGAGCCTGGCGTGTGTTTCATATTTAATCACAATAAAAGCTGGACTCAGTGGCTCACACCTGTCATTCCAACAGTGTAGGAGGCACAGTCAGGAGGATCGTTTGAGGCCAGGAGCTAGAGACCAACCTGGGCAACATAGCAAGACCTCATTTCTACAATAAATAAATATACAAGCAAACAAGCTGGGTGTGATGGCACACTCCTATAGTCCCAGTTACTCGAGAGACTGAGGTAGAAGGATCACCTGAGTCTAGGAGGTCAAGGCTGCAGTGAGCTGTGATTGTGCTACTGCACTCCAAAAAAGGATCTATTGTGGTGACTCACTCCTGTAATCCTAACACTTCAGGAGGTCAAGATGAGAGGACTGCTTGAGCCCAGGAGTTTGAGACCAACCTGGGCAACAAAGTGAGAACTTGTCTTTACAAAAAATCAAAAGATTAGCTGGCTGTGGTAACATGGGCCTGACGTCCCAGCAACTCAGGCAGCTGAGACAGGAGGATCTCCCAAGCCCAGGAGGTTGAGGCTGCAGTGAACCATGATCATGCCACTGCATTTGAGCCTGGGTGACAGAGTGAGACTCCAACTAAAAATAAATAATTACACACACACACACACACACACACACACACACACACACACACACACACGGGATGAACCAAGTGAAAGAAAACAGATTACGAAAGGCCACATGTGGTATGAGTTCATCTATATGGAATGTCTAGAAGAGGCAAATCCAAGGAGACAGAAAGCAGAAGATTGCCAGGGACTTGGAGGAGGGGAAAATAAGGAGTGACTTCTGAATGAGGACTGAGCTTCCTTTTGGAGGTAATGAAAATCCTCTGAAACTAGACAGATGTTGCATATAACACTGTCAATGTACTAAATTCCATTGAGCTGTATACTCACAAATGGTTACCATGGTGATGTATACTATGTGAATTTACCTTTAAAAAACCTCAACTTTGCTGGGCATGGTGGCTCACACCTGTAATCCCAATACTTTGAGAGGCTGAGGTGAGATAATTACCTGAGTCCAGGGATTCAAGACCAGCTTGGGCAACTTGGCAAGACCTCATAGCTACAATAAATCATGAAATAAAATAAAATAAACCTCAGCTTTTATATTATTATTGTTAATGTTATTGTTATTGTTATTTAAGATTCTATGCAGCTGGGCCCGGTGGCTCAGCCTGTAATCTCACGCTTTGGGAGGCTGAGGTGAGTGGATTGCCTGAGCCCGCAGGTTCGAGACCCGCCTGGGCAACTTGGCGAGACCTCATCTCTACAATAAAAATAAAAAAATTAGCCAGGTGTGGTAGCACGCGCCTGTAGTTCCGGCTACTTGGAAGGGTGAGGCAGAAGGATCGCCGGAGCCCAGCAGGTCAAGGCTGCAGTGGCCAGGATGACAGAGTGACACTCCAACTCAAAAAAAAAAAAAAAAGAAAAGATTCGTGGGGCTCCGTGGCTCAGCCTGTAATCCCACGCCTTTGGGAGGCTGAGGTGAGTGGATTGCCTGAGCCCGCGGGTTCGAGACCTGCCTGGGCAGGTGAGACCCCATCTCTACAATAAATCAAAAAATTAGCCAGGCGTGGTATCGCGCGCCTGTAATTCCGGCTACTTGGAAGGCTGAGGCGGAAAGATCGCCGGAGCCCAGCA
>NW_007247007.1:583852-609414 GCF_000164805.1 Carlito syrichta | reverse complement strand
AAAAAAAAAAAAAAAAAAAAAGACACTATGTATTCACTCCCTTGTTGCCTAGGAAACCACCACCACCATGGCAGGGC
The DNA here is from genome assembly GCF_000164805.1 of Carlito syrichta. NCBI lineage: Eukaryota > Metazoa > Chordata > Mammalia > Primates > Tarsiidae > Carlito > Carlito syrichta. Next base: position 609,337 of record NW_007247007.1, on the reverse strand, counting down.
CCTACTATTCATTTATCAAGTTTCTTCTCCCTTTCTTTATTATTGTTAATCAGCATAGATTCTTCTGCCTGGGATTATTATTATTATTATCATTGTTGTTGTTATTATTATTTTGAGTTGGAGTCTCACTCTGTCATCCAGGCTGGAGTACAATGGCATGACCACAGCTCACCAAAGCCTCGAATTGCTGGGCTCAGGTGATCCTCCCTTCTCGGCCTCCCAAAGTGCTGGGATTACAGGCATGAGCCACTGTGCCTGGCCTCTGATATTTCTTTTAATTCCCTGTGCATGGGGCTTGTCCTTCAAAGAACATAGAGCAAAGCTGCTGTTTTCACGAACCCTGGTGACCCACAAACCCTGGGCGCCAAAGCCCAAGGTCATGGGAGAAATAGCTCTTTAAGTATAAAGAAGTAGCTTCCATATCTGGACAGCAAATGGTACTTTGAAACTGACCTCAGAGATAATCATCAAATACGCAGATGGGTTTTCGTCCCTAGTGCTCTTTCTTCAATGCAGATGAATATTAAAAAACTACATGTGGGCTGGGCATGGTGGGTCACACCTATAATCCCAGCACTTTGGGAGACCAAAGAGAGAGGACTGCCTGAGTCCACAGGTTCGAGACCAGCCTGGGCAACTTGGCAAGACCTCATCTCTACCATAAGTCAAAAAATTAGCCAGGCATGGTGGTGCGTGCCTGTAGTTCCAGCTACTTGGAGGCTGAGGTGGAAGGATGACCTGAGACTAGCAGGTCAAGGCTGTGGTGGCCGTGAGTGTGCCACTGCACTTCAGCCTGGGCAACAGAGACTCCAATTAAAAAAAAAATCATGCATATGATGGCCTTTGTGTTTTCCACTGACGATATCAATGGGAACCCCAATGTTTCACAAAATACATCCTTTAGACACCATTTCCATGTTGCCTATGACAGTGATCAAAGAACCCTGGCGAGTACTTGGTGTGTCTGCTTGGACGGGCAAACACCATCCACTTGTTCTAGAGAGCAAGGTTGTGGCAGTCAATGCAGGAGCCACACCAGCATTTCCTTCCCAGATGGGGCCACTGCTGGAGCTCTACGAATTCCCAAGGTGGGGATGAAGGTAGCGTAGAGCAAGTGAAAGTATCTTCTCCAAAGCCACCTCTGGCAGCAAAATAAATTTGGACGAGAATGTTCTTACACCTCTTTCAAAGTGGAAAACCAGAATGCACAAAACTCTTGGAGTGGTGTGTTCTTTACCTCAGGTGACAAAAACAATCAAGGAAAATGAAGACTTGGCTGGCTGAAGTGGCCCTCAGTGGGTCCTAGAAATAGCTTCTGAACAAATTTTCCAGGTAGCCCTTGTAGGGAGGCTGAAAACAGAATATGGAACCCTCGTGCCCTTGCTTCTTATTAAAATTAAAGTGCTTAATATCTGGAGCATTTTTGATTAGTGAAAGGTACAAAAGAAGGCTTGTTGTTCAGGTAAATATCACAGAAGTATTCCCTCTTGGTTGTTTCTCCAAAAATGGACTATGCTTTTTCCTTCTCAGGTTACTTGGGGTTTGGATCCTCTGCTGAGTGACAAGGGCCAGTTGCCATCTCTGTATCAGATGGCCCCTAGGGACACTCCTCTGGCCTAGGGCCTGGTGGTGTTATTGCTGCATTCTGGCTTGACCTGGGTGGGGTTCTTTGTGTCAGGTGACATGAGAGGTGGGCCCAGAAGAAATGGACCGAGGAGGCATTGGTGCAGCCTTTCTAGAGCAGATGCTGGTCAACAAGTAATTCCCTCCTTTCTTATACTGGAGTCTTCTCACCAGTGTCCCAGATTCACCCACAAAATGTGACTCTTGGTTATGGTAACCCCAGTGTGCTGTTAAGCTTGAAGCGGCTGGACTGAAAGCTGTCGCCACATGGAAAGTGTCAATCACTCCCCACGGTGGGATTTCAGAAGCCACACATTGGAAAGACTTCTTTCTAGACACTTTGCATAGTACTCCTTTTTTGCAGTGAACCATCAAACTCCTGGCTACAAGCAGTTTCAACAAATAGCTAATCCTTCTCATTAGGAAGCTGTAGGGTTTTTAAATTTTCAGTGCTCTTTTTCTGAATCTGAACAGTAATGTTGTGGAGAGCTATTCTCTGTGTTTCCTTACAGACTGTGCCATTGAACCTTGACAGGCCCATGTCTGACTCCCTTGTCAAGATGGAGGTGTTTTCAAATATTTATATAGATTGGCACAATGTGGACTGGAGTTTGTTATCAACAAACTATCAATAGATTATATAAACATACGGGTTTAAACCTGAAGTACCTTGCAACTGTCAACACAGAGCTATAGAATACAGCAAAGTAAGATTCTGTCCATGAAACTTTTAGGAAATTTCACTCGTCAGTTGTGCCATTTGACTTTTATTCGGCATTGAGATTTTATTTTTCTTTGCTAATTATCCCAAATGTGGACTCTGGATTCATTTAATTACCATTTCCTTGGTTTATAAACTGAGGGCAATTATCACAGAAAATTTTTTTTTGTCTTTAGAGGAATTATGTTACTAATATTTTGACGATTAGACATCACAACTGCTGTGACTTAAAAAGGATTTGGCCGGACAGAGTCTTAGAAAAGGAGATAAGGGTGGGTATTGGATGAACGGTTTGAGGGAGCGTGCATAGAACCCCCAAGACACCAGGGAGCCTACTGTGTTTCGGTAAGTGAGAACAGACTAGACTGCAGGCAACTGGGGGGGACTGGACAGGAAAGGGCAGCAGGCCGGAGCGCTCAGGGTCTGAAGGCCATGGTTGGTTCTGTGGTCCTTGTTCTAAAGCCAGTGGGAAACCATTGGCAAAATAAATCAGGAGAGTGACACGATGAGATCTGTGTTTATAGGGGAGTGTTTTGTCAGTCCCAAGTTGAGATCACCAGTGGTGGGTGCTGCTCCCGGTGGGCTGCACTTAGGAGAGCACAGCATCCAGCCAGGTGTTCCTGCCAGGAGTGCAGGGTCTGCATCTCCTCAGGAGGAAACACTGGAAAGCCCCAGCTCAGAGACACCTCTGCTTTTTAAGTCTGTCGTGGTTGTGAAAATGAGGGGCAGTCTCAGGAATAGCTCCAGAAAAAGAAAACTGGATCTGAATGAAAAGAGACCTTTTTCACCCAGTCGGGGCAGGTGGTAAAGCGAACTGGGTCTGAGGACTGAATTGTCATGGAGAAACCGTGTTGATTTCCTGATTGGGGGATCAGTAGCGCTGACCCAGGGTAAAATACACTGGAGTGTTTTGTGTCAAGCTGTAAGTCTGGCTGGTATAGCAATAACCACTGAGGAATCTGAGACAAAGGATAGGAATCCTTTGCCATGCAATTACAGGTTTTCTATTAGTATGCAATGATTGAAAAGTAAGATACTTCTTTTTTTGGTTGGACTCTCACTCCTGTCACCCAGGCTGGAGTGCAGTGGCACACTCCCAGCCACTGCAGCCTTGACCTACTGGGCTCAGGCGATCCTTCCACCTCAGCCTTCCAAGTAACTGGAACTTCAGATGCACACCACCATGCCCGGCTAGTTTTTGTGATTTATTGTAGAGATGAGGTCTCACCAAGTTGCCCGGGCTGGTCTCGAACTCCCAGGTTCAGGCAATCCTCTCACCTCTGCCTCCCAAAGTGCTGGGATTATAGGCTAAGCCATCGCACCCGGCCTTAGTTTTTAAAACGACCATGTCAGCCGGGTTCGGTGGCTCAGCCTGTAACCCCACACCTTTGGGAGGCTGAGGTGAGTGGATTGCCTGAGCCCGCGGTTCGAGACCTGCCTGGGCAGGCAAGACCTCATCTCTACAATAAATCAAAAAATCAACCGAATGTGGTAGCACATGCCTGTAATTCCAGTTACTTGGAAGGCTGTGGTGGAAGGATCGCCGGAGCCCAGCAGGTTGAGGCTGCAGGGGCCGGGAGTGGCCACTGCACTCCAGTCTGGGCGACAGAGTGAGACTCCAACTAAAAAAAAATAATAATAATAACGACCAGGTCAATACCATATCAGGAGAGCAGAGATGACATCAAACTTCAACATGGAGAACAAGCCCGACCCAAATCCAGTTCAGTCAAAGCTGTGAAACCAAATGCCCTAGTAAGACTCCAAATGTACATTAGTACAGTATTAAGAGGCCACTCCGCCGGGCTCAGTGGCTCAGCCTGTAATCCCGCGCCTTAGTAGGCTGAGGTGAGTGGATTGCCTGAGCCCGCGGGTTTGAGACCCGCCTGGGCAACTTGGCGAGACTTCATCTCTACAATAAATCAAAAAATGAGCCGGGCATGGTAGCGTGCGCCTGTAGTTCCAGCTACTTGGAAGGCTGAGGCGGAAGGATCGCTGGAGCCCAGCAGGTCGAGGCTGCGGTGTCGGGAGCAGCCACTGCACTCCAGTCTGGGTGACAGAGTGAGACTCCAACTCAAAAAAAAAAAAAAAAAAAAAAGAGGCCACTCCACGGACATCATGTTAGTAGCCACAATGTCCTGGGTGTTGAGAAGGGCCGTGAGTGTGGTGGAAACTGTTGAATTTTTTTTTTTTTTAATTTTCAATATTCCACGTGAAGCCCTTCCTCGCCTGGGTGCTCTTAAAACCGATTGACCCTCAGCAGTTAGGGCTGTGAACAGGAAGGTGACTAGGAAGGTGACTACTCACAGTTGATGCAGCCTCAGACTGTCTCAAACCGAGGCCGTGCACACTCAGGTCAGTGCTGGGGGAAATGAAGTCCTTGTCCTCACCGTCGGCCAGGCACTGATGTCCACAGGCAAAACACTGGGCGCACTTCAGAGGTCAAAAAAAGGCGGGGATCGTGCACACCCCTGCTGGTCACCGAGTGGCCATGCAGGACACTCATTGCTCACAGTTAAGCCATGGCTGAGCACCCTTTCTGGCTATCGTGCCGAATCAAGTATTTAACACTATAATTTTGTAAATTCACACTAAAATGGAGCCCACTATTCTATGTCTTTTCTGAAAATGTTAAAGGAACAATTAATTGGAAACCATATGAAATGAAATGAATGTAGGCATAAACTTTGCAAGTTACACAAAAATTCACTCAAAATAGTCCATAGTTTTAAAATTAAAATACAAAACCTGGTCAGACATGGTGGCTCACACCTGTAATCCAGCACTTTTGGAGGTTGAGGCAGAAGGATTGCTTGAGCCCAGGAGTTCAAGACCAACCTGGGCAACATACTAAGACCACATCTCTATTTTTTAAACTAAAATAAAAAATAAACAAAATAAGATAAAATACAATGCCATTAAAATTTTAAAGGTTTATTTGATAAGTTAAATTGCATGAGCAACAATGTCAAAGAAGAATACTTAACCTTCTCTGGGTCTTATTTGTAGGGGTTAACCCCATACAAATATTGTTTCAGAAATTGTATCAAGTTCCTAGAAACATGTTGATGTCCTCTCTACTCATGATGTGTCCTGAACTAATGTTAACAGCCATAATTCCAGTTATTGTTTAAAATGTTGTATGTGAAGAGGTCAGATTGCTATCGGCAATGAAGCTTGGAGATACATGGGTGACTTTGCAAACAATGTTTCCTTCGTTGGTGCATTAGTAATAGGATTCAATTGGGGATTTGCTGCCTTAGTGGTAACTGTAGGGGCTGAATATTACCTGGTATCCCAGAATAAAGATAAGAAGCATCACTGAAGATAATACCTGCAAGGATCTTAGTGGCTTCTTAACTCTCCAAAATAATATTTCTTCGCTGTAGGCTACTTGTCTGTGTGTTTGAGCCTTCAAGAATATTAGTAAGATTTACCAGGCACGTGGCTCACACCTATAATCCCAGCACTTAGGGAGGCCAAGGTGAGAGGATTGCCTGAGCCCATGGGTTTGAGATCAGTCTGGGCAACTTGGTGAGACCTCATCTCTACAATAAATAAAAAAAATTAGCTTGGCGTGGTGGCGAGTGCCTGTAGTTCCAGCTACTTGGAAGGCTGAGGCAGAAGGATCGCCAGAGCCCAGCAGGTCAAGGCTGCGGTGGCTGGGAGTGTGCCACTTCACTCCAGTCTGGGCAACAGAGTGAGACTCCAACTCAAAAAAAAAAGAATATTAGTAATATTCAATAAATAAAAAATATACCAAAAATAAAACATATGCCACAGAAACAACCAAATTTCCTTAGCTGTTGTGTTATAAAGAACTCTCATCAGATTTTTAATCACTGCCAATTTCCACCTTTTTTCATTCACAGATAGTTATTGTTTCACTCCGCTGCTTTTCTGAAAAGTGCTACAGGCCAGAACACTTAGTTTCTAACAAAGGACTGCCTCTGAAACCCATGGAAAGGACTGTAACAGGTATTCTGGAGGACAGGCTTCTGAGAACATTGCTTAAATGATTTTACAATCATACCCCCAGTCTAAGGATTTCCATAGAAACAACATGGGATCATCCAAAACACAAAGACATAATGTTCTAACAAAAACCCCGATCTAGTTAGGCAGTAACTGTTACTATTCAGAAGGTCTGACCCTGTGCTGTGGCTCACGCCTAGACTCCCAGCACTTTGGGAGGCTGAGGTGAGAGGATTGCCTGAGTTCATGGCTTCAAGACCAGCCTGGGCAACTTGGTAAGATCTCATTTCTACAATAAATAAAAAAAATTAGCCAGGTGTGGTGATGTGTGCCTGTATTTCCAGCTACTTGGAAGGCTGAGGCAGAAGGATCACCTGAGCCCAGCAGGTTGAGGCCGTGGTGGCCGTGAGCATGCCACTGCATTCTAGCCTAGGTGATGAGCAAGACTCCAACGCAAAAAAAAAAAAAAAAGAAGAAGGTCCTTGTGACCTTAAATGTTGAGAGATAGCAACCAAAACTCATGACCAGATACCTGCAGCCCTCTGCTCTTAGCTTATGGGACAGTTTTCTTAATCATCGTTGTAAAATTATATAAAGCTTCTTATCAAAGGCAAGGATGTGTAATTTTAGAGCTCCTGCGTTCTTTCTTGAGCATGTCTTTCTGTAATAAATTTTCCTTTAAACTATACTCTGGGCTCGCTCTGAAATTCTTTTCTGCAGCAAAATCAAGAACCCACGGAGCAACTACACCCCACACCACCCAACATCATCTCTGGTGCCCAATATGGCGTGGCTCAAGGATCATCGTCACCTATGGATTTCTGAGTACAGCCGCATTTCCCTCACTTTCTTCTCGGGTTCTCTTCTCACTTCCTTCCTCCCAGGACTGTCTACAGACTCTCCCTTCGTTGCCTGCGTCTCTGGCCCTGCCAGCCAGGGTTCTGGCCCTCCCTGACCAGAGGCTAGTGGAGGTGGGAAGGGGCCAGATCCCTACACCATGTAGAACTGAGGCACAAGCAATCTTTCCTGACAGAAGGTACAGAGGGCGTGAAGAAGAAGAAGCCAAGCTTCATTCCCAGGAGCTGCCAGAAGGCCCATTTCACATCTTTCACACTTTTCTGTCAAGGGTGGGAAAGCTTGTAAGCACCACTGCACGGCCACCACAGCCTCAACCTGCTGGGCTCAGGTGATCCTTCTGCCTCAGCCTTCCAAGTAGCTGGAAATACAGGCACACATCACCACACCTGTAATAGGACTTAAGCCCAAGCTGTACAGTATCTGGAAACTCTCTTCCTTGCTTGGCTTTTGCAGCAACCAATAATGAATATTTTCTAGTCTCCTTTTCTCATATTTGGGGGAAGGAGACTTGTGAATTGTTGACTTGTGTAACTTTTGGTTGTAAACTGGATCAACATCTTGTGTGTCCAGATTATAAATGCACAGGTGTTCACCCCTTTCAGGCTTGGGTTAAAAGCCCTGAAGAAAAGGACTTGTTTTTCTTTGTCTCCCTTACAATTCATCATAGTCACTGTTACAAATTTAAGGTGTAGATATTGCCTGGAGGTCAGTCTTTGAAAACTGGTCCCTGTTGGACTGAGACAAAATTATATCTCATTAGAAACTCTATTACGTGGCAGCACTGGGGTTTCATTTTTATTGGATCCCCAGCAATCCTGGTTACTTTCTCTTCTATAAAAATGCTACAAATCATCCATCAGAAGGAAGAATGGGATGTCAGGTGGTCCTGGCTATGGAAGAGTGCTAAATCAAGAAGTAGAGGACCTTTATTTATTGGTCACCAACTTTATCGGAAAAACCTCCAACAGGTCAAGCCCAGAACAGGACCTCACAGGGGACAACGCCCACAGAACTTTAGCTTGCCTTAGAGTTCAAAACCTGGAACCTCAGGAAGGTTGTAGTGGCACCTTTCTTTATTACCATTTTCTAATCAAAATATTTCCCTAAAGGTGTAGCTGTAGGTCCCTGATCATGTCACTGATTTAACTGCCCAAACAAAAGAACGTTATTCATTTGGAAAATGATGAGCCCCCATCCTTAAAACTATTGCTGGATGACACCACTTTGCTATTGTGATTTTGCTATGTGTGATTCACAGAGAGGTTTTGGGGTTTTTTTGGGTTTTTTTGGACAAGGAAGTCCGGTCATCTTATTGCACCTTACTGACTTCTGCTGATCAGATGAAGTTCTAGATGCTGGGTACTGCTTGTACGAGCAGTGGTGCATAAGAACTGATCACTCCCATTCAACCATTCACACCTTATGACTCTCGCTCAAAGGGCACCATGCCAACCCTTCTTTTGTGTCCACTGGCATCTTTTGAAATGGAGTTCAGTGACCTATTGGGGGTCTGCCATAACCCTCCCTACCAACCCTCCCTACCAATCCCAATGGTAGGAACAGACCATATGACTAAATGTAACTCTCTTAAATACAGAGATGACTGTCTATCCAAGTAGTCTGAGGTTTATTTTAAAACAATTTTGAATAGCCCTGTTGGAAAGTCTCCAGTGGGACCAAGTTCATATAAAGAATTATTCAAGGACAAAGAGCAGAAAGGAGTGGCCAAGAGTTCTTAGTTTGTGGCCTCAAGTCACAAGGCACTTGCAGCAAGTCATGTGCAGGCAGACACGAGGGAGTCTGAGGACACTTGACCCAGGAAACTATCAGAGACCCAAGAATATCTGGCAAAACTGATTATGAACCTTATCTTTTCATTTCAGTATTTTTTCTTAAGGAATGCAAATAGGAACATAGGTAATAATCTATACTCTCAAACTCTCCATTAGGTCAAACCTTAAAAAATTGGAAGGTTTTCAAATTGGGTGATTTAAAACAAAAGAGGTTAATATTGTATTGTAATGAGGTCTGGCCTTGATATGAACTAACACAAAAGACTTCAAGAATGTCAGATAAGTCACCCAAACCCAGAACTAAGTACTACCAGGAGTCCATTGCAGGCCCACTGACTTTGTGCTTTTCTTCAGATGGTCCTAATAAGTTTCTGCTATCCCTTGGACCTCTCGCTTTAGGATAATGGTCCCTGATCTATTGAGCTGGTTTTCACTTCCTAGTAAATTGTTTGGTATTCAAACATTTAATTCTGAGGCACATCCTAAAGGACCCTCACCATTGCCTTTTCTTCCTCCCCTAGAAGAAAGAAAAAGGTAAATAAATTATCTAAAAGAGAGGCAAGGCAGGAAGAGCAGCCCCTTTTGGACACCTCAGCCTATATTATGTTTGAAAGAAGGTATGCCAGGTTTTCTAAGACCCTAGTTGGTTAGATTTTAAGGTCTATTATTGTGCACATTTTAAAACAAATGGGCAAATTACAGCAAGAAAAATGCAAAGCTCAAATGGTTAGCCTACAACTAAAGGGTTAAATACAATCTACTAAAGCTATCTATTTCTTTTCTACCTGCTTTGAATATGCTGTTTACTAAGCTACTCTGTGTTAAGATAAAACTTACTGTTTCAAAGTTACTTGAAGATCTTGTTCAGCCAGTTTTAATGAAAATGTAAACACTGAAAACTCATTTGAAACAGAAGATTAAAAAAACAGTAGGAAAGAGATGTGAAGGAAGTTATGGATACAAAGGTGTGTTTTGGTAAGGAAAGTTATAAAATTATAAAGAAAAGAGAATATTTTTGTATAAGAAAGGGTCTTTTATGGTAAATTTTTATACTGAAGTAAAAAGACTGGTTATTTAGGGAAAAGGGACATATACAACAAAACAGAAAGTCCAGGCATGTCGTAGATGGTTTGTGTAAGTAATGATAAGGTTTGTGAAGAGGAATTTTTACAAGGAATTTTGTATGTGATTAAGCTGACTAGAATTAAAATGAAATTATTTATAATAATCTTTCCAAATGGTGTTATCCTCTGTTGAAACAAGGTTTTCTTTTTTTTTTTTTTTTTTTTGAGTTGGAGTCTCACTCTGTCACCCAGACTGGAGTGCAGTGGCACGCTCTCAGTCACCGCAGCCTCGACCTGCTGGGCTCCGGCGATCCTTCTGCCTCAGCCTTCCAAGTAGCCAGAATTACAGGCACGCGCTAAGGTTTTCTTAAGGTATTGATTTTCTCTTAATATTACAAGAGGTTTTTATTTTAATACTATAACCTATTTTTTTTTGAAAAATTGTCAGACTTGCATCTCAGAAACTCAACTCTTGCTGTGTCTGCTGCTTTCAGCTTTTCCTCCCCTTGAGAAAACCTGAGACAGTAACTCTCCCCTTCAGTTCTTTTGTCAGATCCTGCAACTTTTCATTCTCCCTCCAGTTCTAACTGCTTTTGTGGCCTGAGGCTAAAATATCTTATCTTAAAGATCCAAAAAGGCCATGTTTCCCTCCAATATAACTTGATTCTGTACTCTTGGCATTTCTTGACATCTCTGAATTGTTCCATGTAACCAAAAACTTTTCATACTGTTAATCTAATTCCATGGACTAAATTAATAGAAAACAAATCATTTTTATTAATTTTTTGTTTCAAGTATTGCTGATTCTTCTTTGTCTTGTTTTTCAGAGTCAAGAAAACCCTTTCTTTTGCGTTATTTATAGTTTTTTTTTTTTTTTTTGAGTCAGAGTCTCACTCTGTCACACAGCCTCTACATGCTGGGCTTAGGCGATCCTTCTTCCTCAGCTTTCCAAGTACCTGGAACAGTAGGCCTGCACCACCACGCCTGGATAATTTTATTTGTTGTAGAGATGAGGTCTCACCAAGTTGCACAGGTTGGTCTCAAATCCCTGGACTCAGTCAATCCTCTTGCCTCCACCTCCCAAAGTGTTGAGATTACAGGCATGAGCCACCATACCTGACCTATTTACAGCTTTTGACAACTGAACAAAGTATGTTCTTGTGATCAAAATTTGAAACATATATCTTTCTCTCTACCTGATTTCTCCAGAATTTGGAAACTATTTGTGAATACTGATTTATAGCAGTATAGTTATTTGCATAAGTTCAATAAGAATCTATTTTCTTTCGTAGCCAGATATAATTGGCGGTACTGGTTATTTTACCAAAATTTTGGCTGGAATGCCACTTCAGAGCAAACTGTTTTGAGGAATTAAGATTAAGTTCTACAAAGAGCCAATAAAAAGGGCCTTGGAAAGGCTGGCCTGGTACTTTTTCAGTTCTGCAGGACTTCCATGGTAGGTAAAGAAGTTTGCTTACTAAAAAAATTTTAAAATTTAAAAAGAAATTTGTTTATTAACAGGCCTAGGAGACTCAAGTCATTTGGAATCGCAAAGAGAGAAATTCACCCAATTCATACAGGTATTTGTAAGCAGATCCTTGGTTAGGCTCAAAGGCTTTTGGAGGACCTGAGATTCCTTATGAAAAGAGTTCCAACAAAACCAATTTAAAAAGAGACTACTCCAGACGCAGTGGCTCACGCCTGTAATCCCAGCATTTTGGGAGGCCAAGGTGAGAGGATTGCCTGAGCCCATAGTTCAAGATCAGCCTGGGCAACTTGGCAAGACCTCATCACTACAATAAATCAAAAAATTAGCCGGGCGTGGTGGTGTGTGCCTGTAGTTCCAGTCACTTGGACTATTGAGGTGGAAGGATCACCTAAGCCCAGCAGGTCAAGGCTGTGGTGGCTGTGAGCATGCCACTGCACTCCAGTCTGGGCGATAGAGTGAGACTCCGACTCAAATAAATAAATAGACTATATGGCAAATAATTATTTTTCTGCACTTTATGAAAATAAGCTATGTATAATAAATCTAAAACTTATTTTGCAAATAAATTAGTCTTACTATAATTTGTCTTTAGCAGAAGTGGAGGACTGGAGAAAATTATATTTCAAAAGAAACAACAGTACACCTGTTTTTAAAACCTCCTGTTCATTATTTTTTCATTTTTATTATTGTCTACAATTTAGGCTGCATCCTAAAGTCTTTCCTGGCTTCAAGTCTCCAGACTAACATTTTCAATTTTTTCTTCAGATTTCCTGACTTGGAATCACTAGAAATTAAAACTGTACTTTTCTTAAAAACTCTATAAACTAAAACAACCGCTGTGCCTGCCTGCTAATACATGAACTTCACAGAAAGTTCACTTAAATGCATGGTTCACACCGTAGTCCAGAAGAATCTGTGAGATTGCTGCTGCAATCTGAAGACACATCAGAAATTCCAACAGCTAATTTATAAACTTTTCTAGACGCTGACCTTTGTTTTGTTTCTGTCTCCATAGAAATGTCCACTTTCAAAAATGAGACGCAGCTGTTTAATGGGACTGGCACAAGTGAACACTTTCCATTGTTATCCTTTGCTACTCAACTTTTGACTCAGTTTCTCACTTTCACAGCCACCAACTTAGCTCTTGATATATGAAAATTCTGTGTATGTATGTATTTACTTTTTTTTTTAGTCAGAGTCTCATTCTGTCGCCCAGGCTGGAGTGCAGTGACAAGTGGCCGGGACTACAGGCACACACCACCACGTCCAGCTTAACATTTGAAACTTCTGGGGACTTATTATACTAATGTAAATATTACTGGACAAGTTGAAGAAGATTTAAAGAAAATTTATAGCAAGGCTAGGTTGTGCCATGGCTTTGGAGAAGAAGGAGCCCCTACTACAGAATCAATCTGGGACACCATTAAGAACATTATACCTTCTTTTACTTAGGATATTCCTTTTATTGGACCTATTGTGATCGTTATACTCCTGCTGATTTTTACTCCATGTCTCTTTAATTGCCTGGTTAAATTTGTTTCTTCCAGAATTTATGCCAACACAATGGCCATGCAAGGATTCCAACCAGTGCCTACCATCGATGCCACCATTAAGACCAAAACTAGTGGCTAAAGATCAGATAGGAAGAGATTTTCGATCCCTAGCTAGATGGGTGTATACCCCTAGACAGTTTGGAAGATGTTACAGAAGACGAACCCTCCTCCTTCATCACCTCATATGATTATGGGATCGAAAAATTTATAAGAGGGAAAAGTTGAGGTAGGCATATTTAACATAGCACATAGCTTAGAAGTAATTAGACAAGTTTTCTTAGGCAGGTCTAATTTAGATAACCGAGGGGTAAGCATTCAGACATCTTTCTTATCTTTCTTGTTGGGTCCCTGCTCCATCTCAAGTAAATATACACCTATTTTTCAAAATTTCAACGTTGTTTCAACTACTTTAAAACTGTAAGAAAGAATGATCTATGAAAACATCAGTGAAAGTGAGTACATAGGGTGCAACTGTCTCCTACCCTCGGACTCCAGTGTGATTCTGTAGCCATCTCAGCATCCTCAACTTTCCTCAGGACCCTCCTGATGGTGTGTCTCAGTGTTTCTTTTTCTGTACCACGACTTCTACCCAGAAACAAACTCGAATCTATAAAAATACTTTGGTCCAGCCTGGGCAACTTGGTGAGACCTCATCTCTACAATAAATCAAAAATTAGCTGGGCATGGTGGTGCGCACCTGTAGTTCCAGCTACTTGGAAGGCTGAGGCTGAAAGATCACCTGAGCCCAGCAGGTCGAGGCTGTGGTGGTCATGAACGTGCCACTGCACTCCAGTCTGGGCAACAGAGTGAGACCTGACTCAAAAAAAAAAAAACCCAAAAACCTTTGGCTTCCTATGTTATGAGCACTCAAAGCCTCAAGAAAGGGATTCTTTTGTGAAATGAGACTTGCTAAAATATTATACAAGAAAGTAAAGCGGCTGGGCTTGGTGGCTCAGCCTGTAATCCCACGCTTTGGGAGGCCGAGGTGAGTGGATTGCCTGAGCCTACGGGTTCGAGACCCGCCTGGGCAACTTGGCGAGACCTCATCTCTACAATAAATCAAAAAAATTAGCCGGGCGTGGTAGCGCGCGCCTGTAGTTCCGGCTACTCGGAAGGCTGAGGCGGAAGGATCGCCGGAGCCCAGCAGGTGAGGCTGCGGGGGCCGGGAGCGGCCACTGCACTCCAGTCTGGGCGACAGAGTGACTCCAACTCCAAAAAAAAGCAAGTAAAGCAAAGGGCAGAGCTATCCCCTCAGCACTCATGGCTGCAGACAGGAAGCTTTTCTCTGCTCTTCCTCACCTTTTCTTCACGTGACCCCCCCAGTGGCCGGAAGCTGTGTGGAGGGAAGCTCTGGTTCTCCCCCGGGCGGCCGCCTCCCCCCCATGTCCCTGGGTGTGGCCTGAGAAGAAGTTCCAGCCTTTACTATGGATGTGGGCCAACATGGCAGGTAGCACGTGGGCCACTGCATGTGGGTCAGAGAATACAGGATCGGGTGCCCCCTGCCAACCACTGGGCACAGCACAGCCACTTGGCGTTTGCTGGTCTGCTGTGACAGCATGTTCCTCCCAGCAGGCCTGGTGAATCTCTGAAATTCTATGTTCTGATTATTCCATGCCATAATTCTGGAAATTCAAACTGAACCAGAGTCCACCATCCTGTGCCTTGATCAGAATGGATGGAGATAAGAAGCAGCCAAGTAGATGGCCAATAGATAAAAGTCCACTGATTTCATATACATTAGCAATAATGTACAGGAACAATTTGAAGGGGAAAAAACACCATTCACAACATCACCCCCAAAGCTGAAGTCATTATATATGTCTATCAAAATACATACAAATATGCTTCCGGGAAACCTAGAAACACAGTTGAAAGAAATCAAACAAAATCTAAATAAATTCAAAGACATTTCTTGTTCAGAACTGATAGACTTCAGTATTGTTCACATGCTAATTCTTCCAAACAAGATCTTTAGATCCAGCTCAACCACAACAAAATTACCAGAAAATTGCTTCTAAACCTAGAACAGATGACTGTAGCAGAACAAAGTTGAGGAATTTACACATTCATAATGTGTACATAAAATGGTTGAAATAAACTAGTGAAGGAATAGACAAATAGATAAGTGAAACAGACTAGGGAGTCTAAAACAGATACATGCAAATGTTCCTTAGCCATGTGATTGTGTCAAAGGAACAAAGGTAATTCAATGGAGAAAGTAAAGTATGTTTCACAAATGGTGAGGGACAATAGGAAACTACATGGAGAACATGAACATAGACACAAGCTTTATGACTTATACAACCTTTCATTCAAAATAGCCCATAGACACAAATTTAAACTGAAAATCTGTAAAAACTCCAGGAAGATGTAGAAGAAATTCAATGTGACACCATGTTTGGTGATGAGTTTTTAGATACAACACCAAAGTCAATCCACAAAAGAAAAAAATTGATAATATCAACCTTATTAAATTAAAATTTTGTACTCTGTGAAACACACTTTTTTTTTTTTTTTTTTTTTTTTTTTGAGTAGGAGTTTCACTCTGTCACCCAGGTTGGAGTGCAGTGGCACACTCATGGCCATCGCAGCCTCGACCTTCTGGGCTCAGGTGATCTTTCCACTGCAGCCTTCCAAGTAGCTGGAACTACAGGCATGCGCCACCATACCTGGCTAATTTTTTGATTTATTGTAGAGATGAGGTCTCACCAAGTTGCCCAGGTGGGCCTCAAACCCGTGGGCTCAAGCAATCCTCTCACCTCAATCTCCCGAAGTGCTGGGATTACAGATTTGAGCCACCACGCCTGGCATGAAACACTCTTAAGCAAACAAAAAGACAAGCCACAGCCTGGGCAGGTTTTCCCATGCTCTTTCTCCTCTGCTCCCTCCGGGGCAGGGCCTGAGGAAGCAAGAAACCACGTGAATCCATTGACAACCTTCCTTATGCTGACCCAAAGCCCCACATTCAGTCCCTTTCTTTGGGCCTCCTAGAAAACTGGGCTACGGCATCCTGCTCCCAAGAGGGGTCACACATCCTCCAGGGAATTTAGTGTAGAAGGCAAGGATAGGGGAGTGGAATTGGCAGCAACGGGAAACTGCCGGGTGAGGGTGGCACACCTCATCAACAAGGGTACCTGCGTAATGAACATTTGTATACCTAATACTGAATTGTACCCCACATATTCAAAAAAGAAAGCGGCAAGTGGGAGAAAGGGACAAAGGCCCACGTGGAGCAGCCCCGGAATGGGTTCTCCCTGATCTGCTCTGTACTCCTGTACACTGTGCCACATACTGAGGACCAATGACAAAAGGCTCATTGTCCTGACAGAGCTTCTTGTCTGGGGGCACGGGAAGACAGATATTAAATAAATAGCTATCAAATCACTCTTCCATTAGAGCTTGGGATCAGTGCTATAAAGAAATCTACAGGAGAGTGTCAGATACAATGGGAATCCAACTCAGAACATGGTTGATGTAAGCCCCATGTCTGTTACTGAGTGGAACTCGCTGTTTGTTTTACAAATGTAAAATAAAACTGGTTTTTAAGTTGACACCTAAAGGTTGAGTAGTATATTAGTTTCCTATTGCTGCTGTTAAAAATCATCACAAACTTAGTGGTTTAAACAATACACATTATCTTGTACATTATCTTATGGATCAGAAGTCTAAAATGGGTCAGCAGGGCTGTGTTCCTTCCGGAGGGTCCAGAATTTCCTTCCTTGCCTTTTCCAGCTTTTAGTGGTCACCTGCATTCCATATGGGTCTTATGTCCCTCCCTCCATCTTCAATGTCAGCAATGAAGCATCTTCAAAGCTTTCCTCCCTCCCTCCATCCCTCCCCCCTCCCATATATATAGCCTGACCCTGGGCAAGTGAGAATTCACTTTATACATATATATATACATGAAAGTGGGGGTCAGAGTAAGGGTCTGGTTCAGAGTGAGAATCATCAGGCTCAAGGTAAAAGTTGAGTTCAGAGACAGGATCGGGGGCACGGTGAGGATCTGGGACATAATCAAGATCAGCTGATGTTCACTATCAGCGGTAGAGTGAGGTTCACAATCAAGGTCAAGGTAAGAGTGAGGTAAGGTTCAGGACACATTCAGGTCAGGGTCAGAATGAAAGTCAGTAGGGTCAAGACAAAGTTGAGTGTAAGGTTGGGGTAAGTGAAGGTTGGGATCTAGTTAGGTAGAAGGTGAGAGTCAGAAGAGTAAGAAATGGAGTCAGGGTTAAGGTAGAATGATGATGAGTTCAGGATCTAGTTGAGGGTCAAGAACAGAGTCATGATCCAGATAGGCATGGATTATGGTCAGGTTGAGGATCTGGTTAAGGTCTGGATCCTGGCCAGGTTCAGGATCTGGGAGAGTCCCAGGCCTGAATGACAACCAGTGTCAAGGTTGCTGAGGGTTAGATCAATGTGAGAAACAAGAGTTTAGGCGAAGGTTGAATTTCAGGCGAAGGTTGAATTTCAGGGTCAAAATCAGGGTCAGATTTAGATGACTTCCAGGTTCATGGTCAAGGTCATGATAGGAATCTGGGTAAGAGTAATAGAGTGCTGGGGCTCGGTGGCTGTGTCTGTAATCCCAGCGTTTTGGGAGGCCGAGGTGAGTGGATTGCCTGAGCTCGTGCATTCGAGACCTGCCCGGGAAACTTGGTGAGACCTCATCTCTACAATAAATCAAAAACTAGCCAGGCGTGGTAGCGTGCACCTGTAATTCTGGCTACTCAGAAGGCTGAGGCAGAAGGATCGCCGGAGCCCAGCAGGTTGAGGCTGCGGTGGCCAGAAGCGTGCCATTGCGCTTCAGTCTGGGCAACGGAGTGAGACTAACTCAAAAAAATAAAATAGAGTAAGTGAGCCTCAGTGTTGGAGTTAGGATGAGGTCATAATCAGGAAAGGCCAGGTTAAACATCAGATTCAAGGTCAGGGCCAGACTCAAAGAGTAAGAGACATGACTGGGGAGGGTAAGGCTGTGGGTCAGGGTCAGGGAGGTGAGTCCAAATCAGGGTAAAGGTCAGCATCAGGGTCTGGATTAGTGTTAGAGTCACAGCCACTGCCAAGTACAGTACTAGGATGAAGGTCAAGTTTAGGGTCAGGGTATGTCTCGAGGTCACGGTCAATATAAAGGCCAATGCCAGCAATCCCTGCTCCTCTTCCTAAAACCATGTGCTGGCTTTTGTGGATGCAACTTTCTGAAATGCTCTTCCCTCACCTGCTTGGATGGTTTAATGCCTTCTCACCCTCCCTGCTTCCTCCATTAGCATATGAGTGTCGCAAAGGTGGTGATCTTGGAATGAAATGTTTTGCTTATTAAAGGGTCCCAAGCACTTAAGAGAGCCTGGCGCAGAGCAAGGACTAAATAAAAGTTTAATAAACAGTCAGTATGCATTAAAGTATTTCTGGGAAAAAGTGCATCTGGAAAAAAAAATGAAACAAACTGTTTACAGTAGCTCTATCTGGGGAGGAATTATAAGAAAGTTTCATGGTCGATGTTATATATGTCCATATTGTTTTGATTTTTAAAAAGTTAACATTGATTATATTATTATCACCAAAAACGAATCTTTCCATTTTGAGAGAAAACGAACTTTAAGTGCTCGATACAGTGATTGGCACAAAGTACTCACTGATCTGAAGGCCTAACTTCAACTGGCAGCCTTCCTGCAAGCCTTGGAGAAGAAACCTCTCTAGATCCCTCACCTAAAGAGTAAAGACAGAAAGGCAAGACAACATAGAAGGTCTTTCTTCAACAGCAGCTGAGAAACAATACTTCAGTTCTGAAGAGACACATTTCCCCTTGTTCTACTTCACTCCTTTTCCATGTTTCTGTTCTTTGCAGGCCACAGCTTGACTGAGGAAAAAAAGGCGGATGGGTGGGGGAGAATCATCCTAGATGTACTTATACACAACCTTTGAGGGCACAGTTTGGAGGTGGAGTCGCACAGGACACTTGTAAAAGTAGGACAGCAAAGTTTCACTGTAGCCCACTAGAAAATAGAACTTGTGTGCAGGTAGGTGCCTCAGGACCAGGGCACAGATCTCCACCTGGTTAGCTCGGCGCTTTAAGACCAGCTGGTCAGCCAGGCAGCCTGGGAAGGTACCCAGCATAAACTTGCGAAGAAAAACATCCTCCACTGTTCGCTCTGCAGCATGGTCCTCTCCATCCAGGTTACCTGAAGAGGGAAAGGGCATCATAGAAGAGTCAGACCTGTTGCACCAGGGTCCTGCTAAAATTCCAGAGTCAACATCAAAGGCACTAGGCACTCAATTCCACCACTCACCCCAGCTTCCTCTATTAACTGAATACGAATAACTTTTTTTTCTCACTGTAGGCTCACTACAGTCTCAACCTCCTGGGCTCAGGCAATCCTATTGCCTCAGATTCCCAAGTAGCAGGGACTACAGGCACACACCACCACACCTGGCTGATTTTTTTCATTTAAAAAAAATGTGTTTTCACAATGTATAACATGTTTATTAATTTGAATAAAAACACTAAAAGAGATCAGTAGCACTAGTGAGTATATATAAAGATAGGGAAAAGGGAAAAAGGAATGGGAAGGGCACATTAAATTTATGACAATGGTGCTTCAAGTGCCACAGCAGTGAGGCCCCTCACTCCATCAGAGGGTTGGGCAGCAGTGGAGCTGGAGTCCAGTACAGCTGTCCAATGTCCAGAACTGATGCCCAGCCAAACTGTACTGAGGCAGTTGAGCCTGCTGACCTGGGCACTCACTGGCTTCCGAGATTCAGGATGGCCTGCTCTCCTTGGCCTTGAGAGTGCTGCTGGCCTACTAGGATGGGGGCTCCATCTGGCAGGACAGGTTGTAGCTCTCCTTCTCCTGAGTTGCTCCAGAGAAACTAGACCCAAAATTGCTTCTCAGGCTGAAGGTGGTAATTTCCTACAGCATCTCCCAGAGGACCTGGGTCTCCTCCTTCCTTTTCTGGGTATTGGTCAATTTCTATCCACCTAGTCCTTCAGGGTAGTGTCTAGCACCAGCAGTTCAGTGAGAAATATGCCCAGGAAGGGAATATTGCCTTCCTTCTACCTCTACTGCCTCAATCGAAATCTCTGGGGATTCCTCTACTGGCTGACCAACTTGGAGGTCCCCACCTTGATGAACAGAATCCTGCTCAGTGCATTGTTCTTACTGCACAGATCTTTAAAGTTTCTGGAGCTTACACTAAACTTCTCCCCATGTCTTCTTGAGTTGATGGGATTGGGGTGTTTTCCAGAGCAGAGAGGATGGCATGGACTAAAGAGTAATTTCGGAGGATGAGGCAATCCCTGGTCACGTTGATAGTGTTTCACCACCCTGGCCCTGTTGAGGGCCTTCACACTGTGGTCCTCGAGGCAGGTGGTGATGACAGTTGGTCACACTGTGGAACTGGGTGTTGGTAGCATGGATGGTGGGTGCCAGTTGCTCCACGTTCCCCCTCCTTGTTCCACTGCTCTTGATGGAACCCAGGCATTCACAGCGCACCCACCTTCCTTTTTTTTTTTTTTTTTTTGGTCAGTCTTACTCTGTCATCCAGGCTGGAGTGCAGTGGCATGCTCACAGTGACTAGTTTCAACCCCCCAGATTCAGGCAATCCTTCCACCTCATCTTCCAAGTAGCTGGAATTTCAGGCGTTCACCACCATGCTCGGTTCTTTTTTTTTTTTGAGTTGGAGTCTCACTGTGTCACCCAGACTGGAGTACAGTGGCACGCTCCCAGCCACCGCAGCCTCAACCTGCTGAGCTCTGGCAATCCTTCCGCCTCAGACTTCAAGTAGCTGGAACTACAGGCATGTGCTACCATGCCTGGCTAATTTTTTACTTATTGTAGAGATGAGGTCTCACCAAGTTGCCCAGGCGAGTCTCGAACCCACGGTCTCAGGCAATCCACTCACCTCAGCCTCCCAAAGGCGTGGGATTACAGGCTGAGCCACCAAGCCTGGCTACATTTTTTGGATTTATCGTAGAGATAAAGTCTTGCCAAGTTGTACAGGCTGGCCTCGAATCCTTGGGCTCAGGCAATCCTCTCACCTCTGCCTCCAAAAGTGCTGGGATTACAGGCATGAGCCACCACACCTGGCAGACACCACCTTCTTGAACAGCTCTGCATCCCTCAGTCAACTCCTTTGCCAGCAGCTTAGGGGTGGAGAACACATGATGCCAGGCAGCTGCTCACTGGGCTGGTTCTTTGCCATACCAGGACAGGAGAGGGGGCTCTAGAGCTGGCTGTAGCTCCAGCGCTGTCACAGGAGGTGGCTGTTTTCCCAGTACCGGCTCTGGCTGTGGTGGGCACACCTGGGCTGTAGAGGACTCTGGCTCCAGAGCAGATATCAGCTCTGCCAGAGGCACTGGCACTGGCTCGAAGGCCAGCATTGCAAATGCCTGTGTCTCCTGTGCCTCTGCCTCAATGGGCTCCGCAGGCTCCAACAAGAAACCATGTGCACAAGATACTGCAGGCTTGATCCAGGCCAGCTGACCTTAAGCTTGAATGATGCAAAGTCCGAGGACCGAGAGAGATCTACAGGGTACCAGTCTGGCCAGGAGACCAAGATGGAAGCGATGGTGCTGCTGAGCAGCTGCCCAGGAACTGTGGCATGGTGGTAAAGGCCCAGAAGGAACTCAGAAATGTGGTGGGGGAGAAGAGGCTCTTCCCGGAGGGCTGGAACGAGGGACTGCAGCAGCTGTCCCCTTGGCCTGGCTGAGGGGCGGGTCTCATACAGATCTCCCTCTAGGTCCAGGGTAGACCCACAAACAGCCCAGTGCATGCTATGGCTGTTGGCGTGCTGCAGCTGCTCTTCGACCAAGGAGATGCAGGAGTTGAACCCACCATTCACCTCCTTGCTGACCTGCTATGTCAAGTTCTGTGGGTGCCCCCTGCCAGATGGGAGATGCATCGGGGCTGATGGCTGAAAAGGCCCCCACTTCAGGCCTTTCTGAAGCAAGAGCCCTGAAGAGTTCAATACAGCAAAAGAACATCTTGCTCTCTTGAGCATCTCCTGCCAAGTGAGCTGGGTGCCCGGTTAGCAAAGGTATAAGTTGTGGTGAGGTCAGCAGTAGGACTGTCTGAGTGGCCCTCTTCTCTGGGGAAGGTCTTGGGAAGCTGGTGCTGTGAAGGTACCAGGATCTCCTCTGATGCCCAGCTTAGTCTTCGGAGTAAACCAGTGTATGTGTGATGAGGTCACCAAGTCAAGGTTATAAGGAAGAAATGGAATCAGTTCATCTTCCTCCAGGTCCATAATTGTCATGTTACCAGGTCACATCTTGTGTTGGAAAGGTCATTCTGTGGGGTCTCTGAGAACAGTGCCGAGGGGGCCCTGAGGTCTCTCCTACTCAAGGTGAGGTACACTCCCAGTCTCAGGCCTTCCCAGGCCCAGAAAGGAAGAGAAAACTCCCTCTAGTTCCCTACCTGCCCCAATTTTTAAAAAAAAAATGTTTTTTAGAGACAGAGTCTCGCTATGTTGCCCAGGCTGGTCTCAAACTCCTGGGCTCAAGCAACCTACCTCACCTTTGCCTTCCACAGTACTGGGATAATAGGTGTGAGTCACCACACCCAGCCAAGAGTAACACTTTAAAGTTCCAAGTATGTTATGTCATTCATTCCCAGACCAATCCTGTTAAGTAGGTATTATTATTATCCTTGTTTTACGAAAAGGAAGATGGAGGCCTGAGCCAGGGTACAAAACTCAGGTGATGCCTCCACATCTAGACCCTTTTCCAACCTTTCTCAGCTGTCTTATAAAAGCTTTGGTCCTTCCATGGTCCAGAAAGATGGGCCACCAGCTATTTGTGTGATTAGGGTCATGAGCTCTCCCATGAGCTGGGGCCATGGCCTCCACCAGCAGATTCTCAGCATGAATCCTGGACCCCGGCAGTCCTTACAATGTCTGTTAAAAGAGTCTGTACATACATACACATACCTTAGACCAGAGCCTAGAAGAATGGAGACAAGAACATGTGTTTTATTTTATTTTTAAATTTTTTTGGGAGTCGGGGTCTCATTCTGTCATCCAGGTTGGAGCTCAGGGACATGATCACAGCTTACCACAGCCTCGACCTCCTGGGCTCAGGCAATCCTTCTGCCCCAGTAGCTGGGACTACATACACGTGCCACCATGCCCGGTTAATTTTTTTTTTTGGTAGAGACAAGGCCTTGCTATGTTGCCCAGATTGGTCTTGAACTCCTGGGCCCCAGCAATCCTCCCACTGCAGCCTCCCAAAGTGCTGAGATTACAGGCGTGAGCCAATGCACTAGGGTAGAACATGTATTTTAAGTAAATTATCTAGATGCATTTCCAACATCCAAATTGAGAACCCTCACACCAAACAGTTGATTTTCAATAGTTCACAGAAGTTATGTTCTATGTCACTGTAGATACTCAGATGGTGAATACTGAACCAGTACTTCTAGGGGAAATACGGGGTTAGGTTTCTTCCAGCTTCTGAGCACAATATTTTCATACATAACCTAGCTTCACACGTGTTTCTGTTTAAAGACACCTTGCTTAATATATATAGTTGATTCATTAACAACGAACTCAGGATCAATAGCAACTCATGCCTGAAAAAATTCCCTAATACACTTGTGTTTTCAAAAGGTACTTTATAGCTTCCTTACGCTTAGGAACACTAGATAGCATCTCAGCCCTATACAGATATTTTAAACAGAAAAATCACTAATAAGAAGCACAAGACACAAGACTGGGCGCGGTGGCTCAAGCCTGTAATCCCAGCACTTTGGGAGGCCAAGGTAGGAAGACTGCCTGAGCCCAAGGGTTCGAGACCAGCCTGGACAACTTGGTGAGACCTTGTCTCTACAATAAATCAAAACATTAGCCAGGCGTGGTAGTGCATGCCTATAGTTCCAGTTACTTGGAAGGCTGAGGTGGAAGGATCACCTGAGCCCAGCAGATTGAGGGTGCAGTGGCTGTGAGCATGCCACTGCACTCCAGCCTGGGCGACAGAGTGAGACTCTGACTCAAAAAAAAAAAAAGAGCACAAAAAGGCTGGGCATGGTGGTTCACTCCTGTAAACGCAGCAGTTTGGGAGGTTGAGGCAGGAAGACTGCTTGAGACAGGAGTTCAAGACCTGCCTAAGCAACACAGTGAGACCTTATCTCTACAAAAAATTTAAAAATTAGCCAGATGTGGTGATATGTGCCATATGTCAAGAAATTTAAAAATTAGCCAGATGTGGTGACATGCGCCAGCTACTTGGGAGGTTGAGGCAGGAGGATCACTTGAGCCCAGGAGTTAAAGGCTGCAGTGAGCTATGACTGTGCCTGTACTCTAGACTGGGTGACAAAGCAAGACTCCACCTCAGGAAAAAAAAGCACCAATGTGCAGAAAACATGGCTCTAGACCATGAAAAGTACATTTTTTACAGTATGAGAGCTAAAAAAAGGTAGAGCATTGTCTACCTCAGCTGGGAACATGTACTTGGGGTGGCTGCTCTGCCCATATCCTAGAGTGACCTTGAAAACACCCAAAGTGTTACAAATAAATTTCAGTCAGTAGAAGAATTTGCAAACATGGAATCTGTGAGTAATGAGAATCAATTGGACACATTAGTAGATTAAAAATTTGTGCTTAAGCCAGGCACAATGGCTCACACCTGTAATTCCAGCACTTTGGGAGGCAGAGGCGAGAGTACTGCTTGAGCCCAGGAGTTTGAGAGCAGCCTAGGCAACATAGCAAGACCCCGACTCCACAAAAAATTAGCCAGGCGTGGTGGCGCATGCCTGTAGGTCCAACTGTTGGGAAGGCTGAGGTGGAAGGATTGCCTGAGCACAGCAGGCAGAGGCTGCGGTGGCCATGAGCATGCCACTGCACTCCAGCCTGGGCAACAGAGTGAGACACCAACTCAAAAAAAAAAAAAAAAAGAAAATATGCTTCAGTGGAAAACTGCATTACTTAGCACACACTCTTCAGGGTTACCAAATTCTATGGGAGATTCACTCTTTTCATTGCCTCTGAGCTATTTTATAGCTCTGTAAATCATAGACAATTAGTAGTAATGTACAAGAGTTTTTGTCTGTAGACATGCAAATAACTTCTGTTCAGTGGAATCTCAACTGAGTCCTCGCCCCCTCCCCAAAACTGGAAAAAATCGGTTTTGCATTCATCTTCAGTTTCATTTCAACATCCTGACTTATACACGTTCCTCCTTTTTTATGCTCTCCTCTGGCTCCACAGATTCCTGACCCTGGCATTATTTCCTGAATTAAACAAAACCTGTGACAGGAGTTCATTGTCTGCAGACAGCTGGTCTGAATGCTCCTTCTGGAAGCCTGGGGCCCCCTCACCTGTGTGCAGCGACAGCCAGCCCTTACGGTGAGCGATGTAGTGCGGTGCGTGCGCCTCCTCGTAGCTCACGGGCTTGTCCCCCTTGCCCACGCGGACACGGGCCGCCCGGTTC